>NC_057804.1:469909464-470154260 GCF_018294505.1 Triticum aestivum
AAAAGAGACGGGGATTTAGATCCAATTCACACCACCTTCCCTCCGCGAGTACTCATCAGAGCGCTTTCGCCAGAGATCCATTCCACCATGGCCGGCCGAAGCAGTTCCTCCCCTCACCTCTCCAGCCCTCGGCCCGAAGATTGGGAGCGGTGTTCCGTCCCGCATAGCAAGCTAGTAGTGCTTCAATCCAAGGGGCTCCTCCCCCCAGCATATATGGTCCCAGTTCGAGCCGGGATTGCCACCTATAGCGGCGGAGAGCAGGCGGAGAGCGCCCCCAATCCCTCTCAAGGTGAGCGGGTATGCCTAGTCCCTTATTTAATAAGAGGACTCGGATTTCTAATTCATCTGTTTCTCCGAGGGCTACTGGAGTTCTACGGCCTCCAGCTACACAACCTCATGCCTGCCTCCATTCTGCATGTTGCGGGCTTCGTGGCCCTCCACGAGCTGTTTTTGGGCATCGAGGCCCATTTCATGTTGTGGAAGAGGTTGTTCTGCCTTGTGCCCCGCTCTTAGGAGGGGTCAATTTATCAAGTGGGCGGAGCCGAACTATGGCGCATCGCCGGGATCAGATATCTATCCGGTACCCCAAAGAAGGTGTCCGAGGACTGGCCTTTGGAATGGTTTTATATGGATGACGGCCCCCTGCCGGACCCTGTACGGATCGGCCTTCCTGAGTTTAATAATGCTTCGTAGAAGAAACGCCTGAGCTGGCGCCCACGAAACCCTCAGAGGGAAACTGATAGGGACGTCCTTTACCTGATGAGCCGGATAAGATTGTTGGCTCATTCTGGATTGACCATGATCGAGGTCATGGCCACATGCATTATGCGGGGGGTGCAGCCGCTTCAGTACGGAGGCCACCCCATGTGGGATTTCAACAGGGAGGACGACGCCACCCGGTGAGGTCGCCAGGGGCCGGATTCGGCCGCCACTCCAATGAAGATCTTATCCACTTTGTAAGGGAGACGAAGAGGAATTCCTCCGTGTCAACCCGCGGGGCGGATTCTCTATGTACAGTCCTCCAAACTGGGTGAGCGAACACTTTCACATGCCTACCCGCTTTCGAAATTCCCATAATTGAGTACTTAGTCTAGCAATGTTAACGCAGGAGCTACACCAGACTATGAAGGAGATAAACAGCCTTCCTCCACAACCCGAGGACCCAGAATGGTCCCTCGATCCGGACTCCCAAGAGGACCCGGACTTATGTGTGGAGTTAATTGATGGGGTGTTTCATCAATTGAGCAAGGACAACACCTTAGTGGCCATTACGGCCGACTATCCCGGACTACTTCCGGCCTCGAAGGTAACCGAGAGCGAAGTCCCAGTACTTTCAAGAGGATCCATCCATGCTTTATTTTGATTGCCGTAAACCAACAGTGTTTCGCTTTGCAGGGGAAATCCTTGAGGCGGAGGGCCGAGCCCGTGGTGGGTAGCCAACAAGGGTCATTGAAGCCAGGCGGGCTAAAACGAAGTTCGGAACGGATCGAGACTCCGGCGCAACGGTACGGCATGCAATTTTAACGCCTAGGGTTTATGCCCTCAAGTCACACTAACGCCCATGCTCTCCTTAGGAAGAAGAGCGCCCGTCGGACTATATCCACCGGCCAGGCTTCAAGGCCGGGTCCGAAAGCGGAGGCGAACATGGGGCGCACACCGGATGCTCCTCCTATAGAGGATGCCGATGGTCTATCTACCACTAATTCAGAGGTGGAGAGTGCCGTGAACCACAGGCGTCGCCGAGCTGTTCTTCGTGACGCATGTTTTTCCCAAGAGGCGTTGGACGCCTTTAATACGGGAGATGCTTATCTCCGTGCCACTCAAAATGGTCTAGCCAGAGCCACAGAGCAGTATGTGAAAGACATACGGGTGAGTAAATCTGATGGTTATATATGTCAGTAGCCCCTGAGACTTGAAACAGTTAAGATAACTGATTTAAGGATCATATGTTATGCAGGATCTTACAAAGAAGAACACACAACTGTCCCAGGAGCTGGAGGAGTGCAAGGCCCAACTCATGGCTGCACTGGCCGCTTCAAAGAATAGCAAGGGGACCCCCTTAGGTAATATATGCTCCGAAAGATAATTCTGTTGTGAAGTGCGGCATGTGTGCAATTTTGACAATAACAGTGCAGATGGGCCGGAGTGAATCCGGACAAGCAGCAACTCCTGCGCCAGTTAAAGGCCGGTGAGAGCATGCTGACGAGGGTGAGACAAGAGAAGAACAAGCTTCAAGACGCCAATACCCAGCTGGGCGAGGAACTAAAGGATGTTCGTGCTCAGCTGTCTGATTCCGTAAAGGAGAATCGGCGACTTCGATGCGGCATTTTTAGTAAGTGCCTAAACGAATCTTCTAAAAAAAGAGTTCGGCGAGGAAGTCGATTGACAGAGCTATGTCTGCAGATATGCTGACAGGTCGTCCTGCGGAGGAGATGCCCGGTTCAGCGGGGGACCTTCTTCCCGAGCTGTTGCAACTGCACGAACGAGTTCGGCACGCGATGCAAGGCTTCGTCCAGGCTATGTGGCCATCCCTCTCCATGCCCGAAGGCCTTGGAGAGCTTGCAGAGAAGCTGGAGGGAGTGCGGCAGCGCTTCCGGTTGTGGAAGATATCGGCCTGCCGTCAAGGTGCCAGGGAAGCCTGGGCCATGGTGAAGACTTGGTACGCGAAGGCTGACCCGAACCACATGGCCGAGGTCGGCCCTGTGGGGCCTCACAGAAAGGAGATCCCTGTTAGTTTAGTGTATGGCCAGGTAGAGCTGGCTGCCAAGTATTCTCAACAGGACTGTAAATTAGACAGCCTATTGGATGGTATTGAAGAAGAATATACCAAGTCAAATTGACTATGTAATTTAAAATGACATGTGAAATGCCTTCTAGCCGGATTGTAGATCATTTTTTGTTGCAGACCTTTTCGCTTCGACTTTGGACCCGATAGTCCGGAGTGTGTCCGAATACCCTCTCGGTTATGTAAGAACAGGGGCATGCATGGAGACCAGGCGTAGGGGTCATAAGTGCTTTAGCAGACAAGTGCCCAACTAGTTATGTTATATTATATGGTTAGTAAGAAACATCTTCCAGGGAGAATAGTTCCGTTAGGGGTTCCTTTCCCTGGGAGGCATGCCCTAAAGAGCATGTCCGGACTGCGAGAAAAAAGCAGAAAAGCATCTGGGGGTAGATAAATAAACAAGAAAAATCATCTTTTAGTTCACCGACCGAATATTCCCTTAAGAACGCTAGCTTTCGGCTTCACCCAGTCTGAGGTACACATCCGGCTGACCCGGCAGTAACAATCACAGAGGTGCTCCCTTTACCACCTAGCCAAACAAACGGGAATGTAGGGGTAAGCACAGGAGCCAGGCAACCCAGCTTGGCCAAAACTTAAGTCGTATCGATGCATATAATGGTGTATAAAAGGTTCATGCGGAAGTGTCACACATGTTTTGGGCATGAGGCCCGTTTATATAAACTTCTGATGAAGAAGCCCCCAGGTATAATGAGCGCGGGTGGCGCGTCAAGTATGTGCGAACAACGCGCAGGCAAGCCCCTAAAGGCTTGGAAGAAAAAGGGAGGGAGAAGGAGAGAAATACCAGGCAGCTAAAAAGAAAAACAAATTAAAAAGGGACAGAGGAAGGAGACGAACACGGAGTCCGGCGCTAGGCGTAGAATCTTCGTAGGCGTGCTGCGTTCCATGGGTTCGGTTCGAGTCGGTTGTCCGATGCGTTTCGCGGACGGTATGCTCCACCAGTCAGGACTTGGTCGATTATGAAGGGACCCTCCCATTTGGGCTTTACTTTGTCATGTTTCTTGTCCGGCAGACGTAGAACTAGTTCGCCAACGTTATAAGTTTTGGCCCGTACTTCTCTGCTTTGATATCTTCGAGCCTGCAATTGATAGAATGCGGAACGGGCTTTTGCCACGTCGCACTCCTCCTCCAATGCGTCCAGGATGTCCTGCCGATCGAGCTCGGCTTCTCTTTCTTCATACATGCGCACGCGAGGTGAGTCATGAATTATGTCACAGGGCAGGACTGCCTCTGCGCTGTATACCATAAAAAATGGTGTGAATCCGGTAGTGCGATTCGGCGTGGTCCGCAGCCCCCAGAGTACGGAGTCAAGCTCCTCTACCCAGTGCGTGTTAGATTCCTTGAGGGATCGCACTAGTCTGGGTTTGATGCCGCTCATGATGAGACCGTTGGATCGTTCGACTTGACCGTTAGTTTGTGGGTGATAGACTGAAGCGTAGTCGAGCTTAATGCCCATGTTTTTGCACCAGAGTTTAACTCTGTCGGCCGTAAAGTTTGTGCCATTGTGAGTGATGATGCTGTGGGGGACGCCGTAATGGTGTACAACCCCGGATATGAAGTCTATCACCGGTCCGGATTCTGCCGTCTTTACAGGCTTGGCCTCTATCCATTTGATGAATTTATCCACCATGACCAGTAGGTATTTTTGCTTGTGGGTTCCTCCTTTAAGGGGTCCAACCATGTCAAGCCCCCAGACCGCAAAAGGCCAGGTTATGGGTATGGTTTGTAGGGCGGTAGGCGGCATGTGGCTTTGATGAGCGAATAATTGGCAACCGACGCATCGCTGGACTAAGTCCTGAGCGTCTGCCTGAGCCGTCGGCCAATAAAATCTGGTACGGAAGGCCTTGCTTACAAGGGCTCGGGCTGCGGCGTGGTGCCCGCCGAGTCCGGCGTGAATTTCCGCCAGAAGGTTCCGCCCTTCCTCTTCGGAGATACACCTTTGAAGGACTCCGGTGGTGCTTTTCTTATAAAGCTCTCCTTCGTGGACTTTATAGGCTTTAGATCGCCGCACTATGCAGCGTGCCTCATTTTGGTCCTCAGGGAGTTCCTGCCTAGTTAAGTAGGCTAAGAATGGTTCTGTCCACGGGCAATTACTGCCATTATTTCCTGGGCTGAGGGTGTGACTTCATTGACGGAGTCTTCCATTGTGTCATGGTGTTCTGGGTCAGGTGATGCAGCCTGGTCCGGTTTGTTAATTCCGGATTCCCCTTCCCACTATACGGATGGCTTGAATAACCTTTCCAGGAAAATGTTGGGGGACTGCATCGCGCTTTGCGCCGATGCGTGCCAGGACATCTGCTGCCTGATTATTTTCCCGGGCTATATGGTGGAATTCTAGCCCTTCGAACCGAGCTGACATATTTAGGACGGCGTTGCGGCAAGCTGCCATTTTCGGATCTTTGGCGTCAAAGTCTCCGTTTATTTGGGATATCGCGAGGTTCGAATCCTCACGCACCTCTAGGCGTTAAATGCCCATGGAGACTGCCATCCGGAGGCCATGTAGAAGGGCCTCGTATTCGGCTGCATTGTTGGAGTCCGTATACATTATGTGGAGTACATATTTGATTGTATCTCCTGTTGGGGACGTCAGGACTACGTCAGCCCCCAGACCTGCCAGCATTTTGGAGCCGTCAAAGTGCATGGTCCAATTGGAATATGTGCCGTACTCTTTAGGGAGTTCGGCTTCAGTCCATTCCGCGACAAAGTCAGCCAAGGCTTGCGACTTGATGGCTCGCCGTGGCTTATATGTTATGTCGAACGGGAGGAGCTCAATGGCCCAGTTGGCAATCCGTCCTGTTGCGTCGCGGTTGTTTATGATATCGTTAAGAGGTACTTCGGAGGATACTGTTATCGAACACTCTTGAAAGTAGTGTCGTAGCTTCCGGGATGCCATGAACACTGCGAATGCTATTTTTTGGTAATGCGGGTACCAGGACTTGCATGGAGTGAGGACAGTGGACACGTAGTACTCTGGTTTCTAGACAGGGAATTTCTGTCCATCCGTTTCTCGTTCGACGACGAGGATTGCGCTTACAACTTGGTGAGTTGTCGCGATGTATAGCAACATTGGTTCGCCGATGTTTGGCGCGGCCAGGACAGGGTTTGTTGCCAGTATGGATTTTATTTCTTTGAGTCCGGCCATGGCGGCATCCTTCCACTCGAAGTGTTCGGTGCGCCGGAGGAGGCGGTAAAGGGGTAATGCCTTTTCCCCCAAGCGGTAGATGAAGCGGCTTAGAGCCGCCACACATCCAGTCAATTTTTGTATTTGCTTGAGATCTTTTGGGATATCCAATTGTGACAGAGCTCGGATCTTGGCTGGGTTTGCTTCAATTCCCCTACCGGATACAATGAAGCCCAAGAGCTTTCTGGCTGGTACGCCGAAAACGCATTTTTCTGGGTTAAGCCTAATGTCATATGTTTGGAGGTTATCGAACGTGAGCCTCAGGTCGTCTATTAGAGTTTTGACGTGTTTGGTTTTGACGACCACGTCATCCACGTATGCTTCAACCATTTTGCCGATCTGGTTGGCTAGACATGTCTGAATCATGCGCTGATATGTTGCGCCGGCGTTTTTGAGCCCGAAGGGCATTGTGTTGAAGCAGAATGGGCCGTATGGGGTGATGAATGCCGTTGCGGCTTGGTCTGACTCTGCCATCTTGATTTGGTGGTAGCCAAAGTATGCGTCGAGGAAACACAATGAATCGTGTCCTGCAGTGGTGTCGATGATTTGATCAATGCGGGGGAGGGGGAAGAGATCCTTTGGGCAGGCCTTATTTAGGTCTTTAAAATCGACGCATAGGCGCATGGATTTGTCCTTCTTTGGTACCATCACCAGGTTTGCTAGCCAGTCCGGATGTTTTATATCTCTGATGAATCCGGCTTCCAGTAGTTTGGCTAGCTCCTCTCCCATGGCTTGTCTCTTGGGTTCGGAGAAACGCCGAAGAGTCTGCTTAACGGGCTTGGATCCTTTTAGGATGTTCAAGCTGTGCTCGGCCAGCCTGCGTGGGATTCCTGGCATGTTTGAAGGGTGCCAGGAAAAAATGTCCCAATTTTCTCGTAGGAATTCTCTGAGTGCGGCGTCTACATCTGGGTTTAGTTGTGCCCCGATGGAGGCCGTTTTTGTAGTGTCCGTTGGATGTACTTGGAAGTTGACTATTTCGTCTGCCGGCTTGAAGGAGGTGGACTTGGATCTTTTGTCGAGTATCACGTCATCCCTGTCCATCATGGAGCGCAACATAGTTAGTTCCTTGGCCGCTAGGGCTTCGGACAATGCCTCGAGGGCCAGTACGGCTGTCTTGTTTTTGGCGCGGAGCACTGTGTCCGGATCACTAGCAAGAGTGATGATTCTGTTGGGTCCGGGCATTTTGAGCTTCATGTACCCGTAATGGGGTATAGCTTGAAAAATTGTGAATGCTTCTCGCCCTAACAGAGTGTGGTATCCGCTGCTGAACGGGGCCACTTGAAATGTGACCTCCTCGGATCTGTAATTATCCGGCGTGCCGAACACCACATCCAGTGTGATTTTCCCTGAACAACATGCTTCCCGGCTGGGGATTATTCCTCTAAAGGTTGTGTTGCTTCGCTCAATGCGGCTCCAGTCTATTTCCATTTTTCGCAGGCTTTTCCTCGTAGATGAGGTTCAGTCCACTGCCGCCGTCCATGAGTACCTTTGTAAGACGTAAGCCGTCCACTATCGGACTGAGGACCAGTGCGGCTGGTGCTCGGGCTGTCCGGAATTTAGGTTCGTCACTGGCATTAAAGGTAATAGCCGTGTCACTCCATGGTTTTATTGTTGCTACTTGGTAGACTTCGGTAAGGCTGCGGAGCGTTCGTTTCCTCGCATTGTTTGATGCGAAAGTCTCGAAGACCGTTGACACCGTACTGGTGTTTCTGGGGTGGTGCTCTGCGGATTCTAGAGTTAGAAGCTCCTCGCCACTTCTGGCCACCTACCGGAGTATCCAACACGCTCTAAGGCTATGAGTTGGTGTGACTTCCCCTGAACTATGAATTTTACAGGGTCCATTGAGCCATCCCTCCAGTACGGTTCCATACCCTATAGAGGGTTTTTGTTTTTTACTGTTTGGCCCAGGTGCCTACCGATAATGCGCCCTTTTGTTTCGTACTGGGATTGTATTCAGGGTCGGATTGTCCCAGAATTTTGTTTCGGTTTTTCGAATGCTTTCTGTTGCACAGTACTTTCGAACTATGGATGTCAAGTCCGCGAAGCGTGTAATTTCATGGCGACTTATGGCGTTGAGGATTCCGATGTCCGTGCAGTTGTTACAGAAGAATGAAATTGCATCCCTCTCGCGGCAGTCCTTTATCCTGTTTCTAACCAGGAGGAATCTGGCCTAGTAATGGTGTACTGTTTCCCCGGGCTCTTGCCGAATTTTGGATAGATCCCTTGTATTTGGGTGGGCGGGTGGATTTAAATCCGGAACCTCGCCCGATCTAAGACTCAGGGGCCAAGAAATTTCCGAATTCGGAATCTTGTTTTCTTGGACGTTATTCAATGAATCAGGCCCGCTGCCTGACTTTAAGTTCAGGGCTTGGGTGACGTCCTCCCCTCCGCAGATGTCTGGCTCGGAGGGATCAGAAATCTGGACACATCTGGTCCTTAGGATGGGTGAAGATTCGCCGCATTGTTCTTCCACCACTTCAACATGGTGGGTGACCTGGGGAGAGTCAATCTCTCTCTGATCGGGTTTAAGCCCAACCTGGTCATAATCTGTAGCGACTCCCAGGGCGGCGATGCGATCCAAGAGCTCGTTTAGGGAAGAGAGCTCCATCGGATCTAACTGCTCGGCAAGTTCCGAGCTGATGTGGAGATTGCTTTCGATGGCCCGAGAGGTCATCGTCGGCACGGCGGCCGAACAGGCGGTCATCAAAAAACTGCCTAGCCGGAGGGTTTGGCCGACAGACAAAGCTCCTTTAGCAACAGCGCCTTCTTTAAAGACGGGGTGCGGCATCCTTCCTGACGGTGACGACACAGAGGGGGTCCCGAACTCGGGTAGGGGGTCCCGAACTGTGCGTCTAGGCGGATGGTAATAGGAGACAAGGGACACGATGTTTTTACCCAGGTTCGGGCCCTCTCGATGGAGGTAAAACCCTACTCCTGCTTGATTAATATTGATAATATGGGTAGTACAAGAGTTAATCTACCACGAGATCAGAGAGGCTAAACCCTAGAAGCTAGCCTATGGTATGATTGTTGTTCGTCCTATGGACTAAAACTCTCCGGTTTATATAGACATCGGAGAGGGCTAGGGTTACACAGAGTCGGTTACAATGGGAGGAGATCTTCATATCATATCGCCAAGCTTGCCTTCCATGCCAAGTAAAGTCCTATCCGGACATGGGACGAAGTCTTCAATCTTGTATCTTCATAGTCCGGGAGTCCGGCCAAAGGTCATAGTCCGGCCATCCGGACACCCCCTAATCCAGGACTCCCTCAGTTGGCCTCCTCCGGACTATAAGTAGGGAGTGGCGTGAGCCCTCGCAATCCATCTCTTCTTGCTACGCTCCTTCTTCCTCGCTCCTCCTCCATCTTGATGCCAATGGCGTCGATCTGCCGATTCTCAGCCAAGGAGAAAGGAAAGCCCCCCCGAGAGGGGCCCGACCCGCTCCCGCCGAAGAAGCGGCCGGTCCCCGGTCGTCGTGACGAGGTCGCTCAACCGAAGACGTCGAGGCCTTGGTACGAGTGGCCACCACCTGGGTTTTCGTTGCCCTTGTACGCCCGGGCTGAGGGCCCTAGGGAATAAGACGCCGAGCGGCGCCGCCCGTGCTGTCGGCGACGCCGACGAATCACGGCGGTGCGCGTTGTCGCTCCTAGAGTCCATGCCGCGGGCTCCTCTCGCGAGCTCGTGCTTCACGCCGCCATGCCTCCAAGCTCCTGGATTTGCCTTCCTCCTTCTTTTGCCTTCGAGATGCCTCCAAGGGGGCCTCTCGAGCTCTGGCTGCAGCACACCGACTACAGCACCCCCGCGACCGGAGGAGAGGTCGAGGTTGTCGCTCCGGGCAAGGTCTACATGACCCAAGGCTGGGGTGAGATCCCCCGGGTCTACCGGACAGGGGGCGCCTTCATGATTCATTTCGAATACGATGGCGCCTCCTTGATGATTTTCAAGGTCTTTGACGCGGAAGGATGCCAGCTGGAGTGCTGCCCCAGGGAAGGCGGTCAGGGCATCAAAGTGGCGAGGGCTAGGCCCGCCACTCGCTTCCTCAGCAGCTCCTCTGGCAGCAGCAGAGATGTCGGAGGGTCCAGTGACTCTCCCGAGCTTCTCATGACTCCGGAGACGAGTGACGACAGCTACGAGCCCCCAAGCTCGCGTCGCGCCTGGAGCAGAGTTGCTCTGTCAGGCCGCCGACGCGGCTGATCTGGATGGGGTTGGCACCGGCCCCTCGTGGCCCACTGTTGATGATGGCGTCGGCCATAGATGCGCCTGTAGTTAGGGCTCCTTAGGATTAGCACCTTTTGTTCCCTACAAGGAATCAAGGAAATACCCCGTGGGGGCATGCAAAACGTTTGCCAATCTTTTGTTGATACTATCCTTCGCGAAGTGGTGCAAGATGCTTGTCATGTCTTAGCTCGGTTCCCCCTTTCTAACCTCACGAGGGCTTGGTGCTCTACGCTGACAGGTCCCGGTCCCCATGCAGGCTTCAGCTGTCGCTGGTATGCTAGGTCGCGATGCCGTTGTCAAGGCCAGGAGGTGAGCGGCCTAAGGTCCAGTAAGAGCCCCTGAGGCGCGATGCTCAGGAGGTCCCCTTTAGCACTCAAGCGGCCGCCGCTGGGCGAGAAAGGAAGGCAACATCGCCGTCACAGAGCGGCATTAAGTGAGGGTTTGGTGTCGCGTTGATTAGCTGTTCTAGGAGCGTGACTTATCTCGAGAGCTCGGAGTCGTTCCTTAGCGAGGTGCCGGACCTGCGTGTCGGCAGCTGGGATGTTGCTGGGTCAGGCCTTCTTGAGATTCTCCTCTCTTCCCCACACTCTCCTTCGTGCTCTAAGTCCTCAGGTCCCGGCCCTCGAGCGAGCTCAGCAGCCGCTAGTATGCCAGGTCGCGATGCCGTGGACAAGGCCAGGGGGTGAGGGCTGGAGAGCCAGTAAGAGCCCCAGAGTCGCGATGCTCAGGCGCCCCCCTTTTAACAAGCAAGCGGTTCGCACGGGTGAGAGAGAAAGAGAGCCCGCAAAGGCTTCCCCCATGTTGTTCCTTAGGTGGACCCTGTAAACCAACACGAGGAAAATAGGGACTACCATTACGATTGCCGGCCAGCCATTGGTTGCTCCGCGGGAGTGACGAGGGCAATGAGGGCCTGGTGAGGTAGCGCCTTGCGGGGCTGCCGCGGCCAGAGCTCAACCACTCAGATTTGCCAACGTTGTAGGGACGGACCCATGCACAAGCGTCGTGCCAGAACGAGCGGCTCCAAAGGTAGGTGTCAATCGAGCAGGCGATTATCATAGGTAAATTAGTTGCAAAGAGCAAATCAGCTTAGATAAATGTAGGAAAGACACATGCCACTGGGTCAGGCCCGAGCGGCTTGGGGATGATGCAGCCCGAGGGGCGCCCCCACAAGGTAAGCTAAAGATATAAGAAAACAGATACATGCCATGGGGACATACCCACGCGACCTGGGAATGATGCAGCCCTGAGGGCGCTCCCAGCTGAAATGAAACTCGAAGAATGTCACCTGATATCATTGCAGAGCGAGTGTTGGAGTAGCTGGTGACGTGTGGTGAAGAAGCCAATCCTCACGAGCCTTCAGGGCCCTGAGCCTCGGGATGCTCTAGAGGTCTGGGCGGCTCCTCAAGGTCCATCTCCATCTCCTCCAGGAACGCGTTGTGCCTGGCCACTTGAGCCTCCAGAATGCTCCTCATCAGGCGCTGGTGGGCAGCAGCCGCGTTCGGCAGGCCGAAAGGCATGCAAACGTAGCTGTGAGGTGGACCCTCACAATGTCCCGCGCGCAAAGGCCAGAAACGCTCCTGAGACGCGACTCGGTTGAGCCCTGGGTAGTCTATGCAGACGCGCAACCTGCCATCCTCGCCTGGATGGGGAGCTACGCCGGGTAGGCGGCGGTTACCACGCATGACTCACGACTCCTGCACCTCCTGAGAGACCTTGGTGATGAACTCCAGAGGGTTGGGCCCTCGTTGCCTCATGCCTTCCTGAGGGAAACGTGCCGCGAAGCACGCCTCCAAGTGGTGCTCGAGTGCCTCCCTCATGATCTTGGCAAAGTCAGTGGCCCTCTAGGAGAGAGCCCCCGAGCCTTGCCCGAGGAGGGCGTCGGGCATGCCTTCCTATGCGACGGAGGGAGGCACCCCTTGGACGGGCGCAGATCCTGGCGCAGTCCCACCGGAGGTGCCTGCCTCCTGGGCCTTGAGCTGGGTGATGTCTTCTTCTTCTTGGGAGCTGCCTCGGGAAGGTTCCCACTCTTGCTGTCTGGGTCCTCAATTGATGCGGCTTGGAAGGCACGCTCGAGAGAGCACACCGCATCCTTCTCTTCACAGGGGATTGTGATGACTCCGCCGCTTCCCGGCATCTTGAGGACATTGTAGCCATGGTGAGTCACTGCCATGAACTTGGCCAGGGCTGGATACCCAAGGATGACATTGTACAACAGGCGAATGTGGGCAACATTGAAGTCGATGAGCTCGGTACGGTAGTTCTTGCACTGTCCAAAGGTGACAGGGAGGCGGACATGCCCTATCGGAGTGGTGGAACCATCAATGACTCCTGAGAAAGGCTTGGTCGGGTGAAGCTGGTCATACGACACTTGGAGATTGTTGAACCTCTCGACAGATAGAATGTTGAGTCCTGTGCCGCCATCGATGAGGGTCCTAGTAACTTGCACATTGCTGGTGAATGGGGAACAGAGCATTGGGAGGACACCGGCTGTTGCCGCATGATACGTCCTTTTTGCATCATACTTTTATATCAATATTTATTGCATTATGGGCTGATATTATACATTATATCTCAATACTTATGGCTATTCTCTCTTATTTTACAAGGTTTACCATGAAGAGGGGGGATGCCGGCAGCTAGAATTCTGGCTGAAAAAGGAGCAAACATTGGAAACCTATTCTGCACTGCTCCAAAAGTCCTGAAACTCCATGAAACTTATTTTTGGATTTAATAAGAATTATTGAGCAGAAGAAACACCTCAGGGGGGCCACACCCTGGCCAGGAGGGTGGGGGCGCGCCCACCCCTACTGGGCGCGCCCCCTGTCTCCTGGGCCCCCTGGTGGCCCTCCGGTGTCCATCTTCTGCTATATGAAGGCTTTTACCTTGGAAAAAAAATCATGGGCAAGCTTACGGGATGAAACTCCGCTGCCATGAGGCGGAACCTTGACGGAACCAATCTAGAGCTCCGTTAGAGCTGTTCTGCCGGGGAAACTTCCCTCCGGGAGGGGGAAATCATCACCGTCGTCATCACCAATGATCCTCCCATCAGGAGAGGGTCAATCTCCATTAACATCTTCACCAGCACCATCTCCTCACAAAACCCTAGTTCATCTCTTGTATCCAAACCACAAATTGGTACCTGTGGGTTGCTAGTGGTGTTGATTACTCCTTGTAGTTGATGCTAATTGGTTTACTTGGTGGAAGACATATGTTCAGATCCTTAATGCATATTACTACTCCTCTGATTATGAACATGAATATGCTTAGTGATTAGTTACGTTTGTTCCTCAGGACATGGGTGAAGTCTTGCTATTAGTAGTCATGTGAATTTGGTATTCGTTCGATATTTTGATGAGACTTATGTTGTCTTTTCCTCTAGTGGTGTTATGTGAATGTCGATACATGACACTTCACCATTATTTGGGCCTATAGGAAGGCATTGGGAAGTAATAAGTAGATGATGGGTTGCTAGAGTGACAGAAGCTTAAACCCTAGTTTATGTGTTGCTTCCTTAGGGGCTGATTTGGATCCATATGTTTAATGTTGTGGTTAGGTTTACCTTAATACTTCTTTTGTAGTTGCGGATGCTTGCAATAGGGGTTAATCATAAGTGGGATGCTTGTCCAAGTAAGGGCACTACCCAAGCACCGGTCCACCCACATATCAAATTATCAAAGTACCGAATGCGAATCATATGAGTGTGATGAAAACTAGCTTGACGATAATTCCCATGTGTCCTCGGGAGCTCTTTTCTCATTATAAGAAATTGTCCAGACTTTTCCTTTGCTACAAAAAGGATTGGGACACCTTGCTGCACTTTATTTACTTTCATTGCTTGTTATTCGTTACAATTTATCTTATCAGAAAACTATATGTTACCTACAATTTCAGTGCTTGCAGAGACAACCTTACTGAAAACTGCTTATCATTTCCTTCTGCTCCTCGTTGGGTTCGACACTCTTACTTATCGAAAGGGCTATGATAGATCCCCTACACTTGTGGGTCATCAAGACTCTTTTCTGGCGCCGTTGTCGGGGAGTGTAGCGCTTTTGGTGAGTGGAACTTGGTAAGGAAACATTTATATAGTGTGCTGAAATTTTCTGTTACTTCTCAATATGGAAAGTAATCCTTTGAGGGGCTTGTTTGGGGTATCTTCACCCTGACCAGAAGAGCAAAGAGTTGCTCCTCAACCTACTGAACCTACTAAAAATATTTACTTTGAGATTCCTTCGGGTATGATAGAGAAACTGCTAGCTAATCCATTTGCAGGAGATGGAACATTGCATCCCGATTTACACCTTATCTTTGTGGATGAAGTTTGTGGATTATTTAAGCTTGTTGGTATTCCCGATGATGTTGTCAAAAGGAAGGTCTTCCCTTGTAGCGACTAGACCTCAAACAGTCTGATCTCTGTGTATCAGTGTCATCCGTGGATCGGTAATGCTGACGCGCACAATACTTGAAGGATTTTTAACAGAGTAGCAATCACACACTTATTACATCGAATGTCTCAAAAGAGAACTTATTACAATATATATGGCTTAAGGCCATCTAATAATGATAACAACGGAAGGCTTGGAAGATAAGCGAGTCCATCAACTCCAACAGCATCACTGAGTATAAGATCACGACCTAAGGCACCTTACTCGTCGTCTGAAAAGTCTGCAACATAAACGTTGCAGCCCGAAAACGGGTCAGCACATGGAATATGCTGGCAATGTAACACATAGAGAGTAATGAACATAATAATGCTATGCTACGTGCATATATGGCTGGTGGAAAAGCTCTATGGTTACAGTTTTGCGTAAAGCCAATTTTTCCCTACTACAAAGGAATAAATTTTATTTAACTATCATGGTGGTTGTTGAACATTGAGAAGGGTACTCCAACTCAATCCCAATGAAGCATCATCCTTAAACCCAACAAATTTAATTAAGTAACATGATGAGATTCACATGATAATCCAAGTACTAGATACTCAAAACGTCCATAAGACTCGCAAGACTCGATCTCCTCCACTTGATTTCTCGCACTGCATGGTGTTTGAGAAATGGATGACTGAGACACAGTCTTTCAGAAGCATTAACTCTCTACTCCGGGTAGACAGTACCAACCTACATCCCCTACATCTGTTAGTCTCCCTCTTCAAGAGCTCACACAACTTAATCAACTATGCTAGAGCCCATAGTAGCTTGCGGCTGCACACAGAAATTTCTAGCAAGAATAATCTCATGATCCCTTTGAGCCTGGGTGGCAGTCCATAGGAGAATCACATGGTACCCCGGGATTTTCAAAAATACAGATAACACTGGGTTCCCCAGGTGCCTCAATCCACCCGGATGTGAATTTAAGTTGCCACCTTAAGTAGACCATTAATTAAGCAGTCTGACATCTGTCATGGAAACACTCACCCAATCCACATCTACTAGCATAGCATGGCAATATAAGCAAACGTAGAAGTAACTCCCAAAGGTTTGATAATAACAGGTAATAGGTTCTACCTCATCTACTTCCCAAAACCCACATGTTAATCAGATCCTAATCATGCAATTGTTTGAGGATTGATCTAATGCAATAAAACTGGGTAATAAAGAGGTATGATCAAAGTGTTACTTGCCTTGCTGATGATCCGTGAAACCTAGAGATTCGAAGTAGCAAGCAGCGCACTTCGGGTACTCTATCGAAACAAACAAGCATACAATAAGCACTCATCTAATGCAAAAGTAAAACTCAAATAAGAGATCTAACCAGAAAGTTCAACTTAAGAACTCCGGCTTGCAAAAAGAATCAAATCAAACGAAGCAACGAAACTCAAACGGCAAAAGAAACAAGCTTCGTCTACTAATCTGGACCTAAGTCAAATTTCACTGTAGCAAAAACTTGTTTGAGTTGGTTTAACGGAAAGACGGTTTCGAGACGAAACTCTAGGCGCTTGAATCGCCTAATTCCGATAAATGAGCGAAAAGTTATACTAAAACGAAAAAAAGATTGGAAATCGCGATCAGAAATAATCGCGGAAAATCCGAGAAAAAGAAAAACGGACGAACAGGCTAGCGAACGAACGTTTGCTGTCTGCGAAAAAACGAAAACCGTTCGTTAAAATGAACGTACGGACGAACGTCCGCTAAATAAACTAAACTAAAAAAACAGATCTAGGTTTTTTTTTAACAAAACCGAACGAAAAACCGGCGGAAAAACCGAACGGTTTTCTAAGGAAAACCGCCGGCGGCGGGGCAGCGGCTACCTCCGGCGAGGGGGTGGCGGAGTCCGGCGGGTGGGGCGGCGGCGGTCCGGTGACGAGGCGGCATGGTCCAGCGGTCGGCGGCGGCGACGCGGGCGACGGCGGCGGCGGCTGCTCGCAGCGACGGCGGCGCTGGAGGCGATCTCGGGGCTAGGGTTTCGGCGCGGGGCGGCTGGGCTGACGGGCCCGGGGCGGCGCCTTATAAAGGCCCAGCCAAACGGAGTCCTGGCCAAACACGGCCCAAAGTCGGTTCACGTTTTTTTTAAAATACTTTCACGCAGAAAAACAAATAAAGAAATACTAAACGGACTCCAAAAATCCCGAAATAAATTTTCCCCGGCTTCTAAAATTAAGCCGGACAAGATGAACATTTATTTGGGGCCTAAATGCAATTTTTTTAAACGCGCATTTTTTCTAGATTCAAATAAAATAGCAATAAAATCCAAAATAAAATCTTATTTGATTTTATTATCAAATCCTCAATATTTCTTTATTTTAGGAAAGTCATTTCATTCCCTCTCTCATATTTTTATAATAGAAATAATTGAAGAAAAAATAAATAAAATCAAATGATCCTATTTTCAAAATTTGAGAAAACTCAAATATGAAAATAACGAAATCCCCAACTCTCTCCGTGGGTCCTTGAGTTGCGTAGAATTTCTAGTATCGAGCCAAATTGCAATAAATATGATATGCAATGATGATCTAATGTATAACATTCCAAACTGAAAATTTGAGATGTTACATCCCTTTATCTTTGAAGGGGGATGCATTGACATGGTATAGGCTATGTGATGATACGGGTTCTTGGAATTATAAATGATTGAAGTTGGAATTTCACCAGAAGTTCTATCCTATGCATCTTGTCCACCGTGATCGTCATTACATATATAATTTCTGGCCTCGCGAAGGAGAAAGCATCGCTCAAGCTTGGGGAAGGCTTAAGTCAATGTTATATTCATGCCCCAATCATGAGCTTTCCAGAGAAATGATTATTCAAAAAATTTATGCTCGACTTTCTCTCAATGATCGCAACATGCTCGATACTTCCTGTGTTGGTTCTTATATGCTGAAGACTATTGAATTCAAATGGAACTTATTGGGAAGAATTAAATGCAACTCTGAAGATTGGGGTTCCGATGATGGCAAGGAGTCAGGTATGACACCTAAGTTTGATTGTGTTAAATCTTTTATGAATACCGATGCTTTTCGTGGATTTAGCGCTAAATATGGACTTGACTCTAAGACAGTAGCTTCTTTCTGTGAATCTTTCGCTACTCACGTTGATCTCCCTAAGGAGAAGTGGTTTAAATATAATCCTCACATTGAAGTAAAAGTAGTTGCACCTATTACAGTTGAAGAAAAGACTATCACTTATAGTGATCCTGTTGTTCCTACTACTTATGTTGAGAAACCTCCTTTTCCTGTTAGGATAAAGGATCATGCTAGAACTTCAACTGTTGTTCGTAAGAGTAATACTAGGACTTATGCACCTCCTGAGCAAGTCAAAGTTGAACCTAGTATTGCTATGGTTAAAGATCTCTTGGATGATGATTTAGATGGGCGTGTTATTTATTTCTGTGGTGAAACTGCTAATATTGCTAGACCCGATACTAAGATACATAGACCTGTTGTAGGCATGCCTGTTATTTCTGTTAAAATAGGAGATCATTGTTATCATGGCTTATGTGATATGGGTGCTAGTGCTAGTGCAATACCCTATGACTTATATAAATAAATTATGCACGACATTACACCTGTTGAATTAGAAGATATTGATGTTACCATTAAGCTTGCTAATACGGATACTATTAAACCAGTTGGGATTGTTAGAGATGTCGAAGTCTTGTGTGGGAAGGTCAAATATACTGCTGATTTTCTTGTTCTTGGTTCCCCACAAGATGATTTTTGTCCCATTATTTTTGGTAGACCCTTCTTGAACACTCTTAGTGCTAAGATTGATTGCGAAAAGGATGTTGAAATTGGCTTAGGGGGTATGAAACATGAGTTTAATTTTGCTAAGTTTCGTAGTCAACCTCGTGATAGAGAATCACCTAGTAAGGATGAGATTATTGGTCTTGCTTCTATTGCCGTGCCTCCTACTGATCCTTAGAACAATACTCGCTTGACCATGAAAATGATATGTTTATGAAGGAAAGAAGGGAAATAGATGAAGTGTTCCTTAAACAGGAACCTATGCTGAAACACAACCTTCCCGTTGAAATTCTTGGAGATCCCCCTCCACCCAAGGGTGATCCCGTGTTTGAACTCAAACCATTACCTGATAATCTTAAGTATGCTTATCTTGATGTCTGCACAAATCTAATCTGCTGACGTATTCCCCAGCGTGACATCACGCCACGGCCAAGCCTTTATTCGAATCATTTTATTGTTCCACCTCAGCATGTTTAGCAAGGCGGTTTCCTTGGCACGTCTTGTCAAAGCAGAGATCGTGTCCCCTTATTCCGGGATTCTCATCAATACGGGCGTGGGTAACCCAACCGCGCCATTAACCGTGGCGCTTGGGAGATAAGCGAGTTTTATTAGGCTAGTGGGGGCTTGTAGTTTCGGCCGCCCATATAAGGGGATAAGGATCCACCCTTTCCATTTATGCCTTCCTCCTCCTCTGCTTATCCATCCCTGCGCACTCGAGATCCAACGCCCAAGTCCGCACTCCCCACCTCAACCTTTCTCCAATCATGTCCGGAGCGGGAGGTAGATGGATGGCCTCCTCGGTCACGGAGGGGCAAATCAAAAAGTTGAGGAAGGCCGGATACTTGTCTGGCGACATCGCGCACCGGCTTCCAGATGAGGGGCAACTCATCCCCACCCCTAGGCCCCATGAGAGGGTTGTATTTCTCCCCCATTTCCTCCGCGGACTGGGCTTTCCTCTTCACCCATTCATTCGGGGGCTCATGTTCTACTACGGCCTGGACTTCTACGATCTGGCCCCGAACTTCATCCTCAACATCTCGGCGTTTATCGTTGTGTGTGAGGCCTTCCTCCGCATCCAGCCTCACTTTGGTCTATGGCTGAAGATCTTCAGCGTCAAGCCGAAGGTCGTGGGCGGCCGCCAAGCGGAGTGCGGAGGCGCCATGGTGGGCAAGATAGCCAACCTTACATGGCTTGAGGGCGCCTTCGTAGAGACCATCAAAGGGTGGCAATCGGGGTGGTTCTATATCACCGAGCCGCGTGACCCTGAATGGGCAGCGGCCCCCGAATTCCGATCTGGCATCCCCACACGGCTCACATCTTGGAAAGAGACGGGCCTGTTGTGGGGTAATTCGGCATAAGTGACTGGACATCAAACCTGTGTCAAAGACCTGATCGGCAGGAAGGTTAAACTTGTCACTGTTGTCCAGGTCATGCTCTTTCGCTGGATCCTCCCGTGTCAACAACGGGCTTTCAACTTGTGGGAGTTCGACCCAGCCCAGCACCAGACTCTGTCTCGGCTCTTCGACACAAAGCACGAGGACGCCTGGAAGGTGCTATTCAAGAGCTCCGAGGTCTCCCCTCCCGTCACCGAGGATCGCGGATTCTGCACCAAGTGCCAAGCCAGCGCGGTGAGCTTAATTTTCCCATTACGGGGTATTTGTTTTCCATAGATTTGATTCTATGCGGGATCTAAACCCCCATCCCTTTAATAGGACTGGCAGAAAAAGGCTGGACAGATCAACTGTCCGGCTCCTTTGCCCGAAGACCCAGCGGACGCTCGCTTAACGAAGCTGCTGGTTCCGGCACCTCACGTGGTGCCGGAGAAGAAGGCCAAGAAGAAGGTCACGGGGACTCGAAAGAGTTCCCGATGCCTGGTGGTGTCGGATTCATCGCCTGACAGCCCCGGAGCGCCCTCTGCCTCTGAAGACGAGGAGGAGGAAGAAGAGGCCTCCCCCTCCAACGGGGGGAGGAAAGAAAAGGAAGGCCGCCCCAACTGGGGAGGCCGGAGGGTCCAAGAAGGGAAGGACCCTTCTGCTGGACTACCCCTCCGATGCCGAAGACGGTGGGGAGGAATGGCCATCCAGGGTCAAGCCCCTGGCAAAATCATAAGTGTCCGGATACCAGAACAACTTATGGCGCTCCTCTATTGTATGGTACCTTCTGAAGCCGAATTCAATCATGCAGTCCGCCCAAGGCTCAGCTCGGCGATTCGTCGAGCGGCTCCCTGGATTCGTCGGATGTGAATAGTGCTTCACTTCCGAAGGCCTCCTTCCCTCTCCCTACGGACGACGCCGAGGTGGAGTCCCAAAAGGGACTAAACCAGGAGGAGGTGATCCTAGAGGCGCCGCAAGGCGACCTCCCTGACTCCAGGCCCCAAGGGGGTAAAGCCCCGGAGGGATCTAAGTCCGGACCTGGGCCGGACACTGCTCCGGAACCTTCAGTAGTTCCGGAGTCCGGCAGGCGGCGCCTTCGTAAGAAGGGCAAGCCTACGACGCTGGCGACCTCCGTCCAGCCGGAGGCGCTGGACAATTTGCTGGAGGTGCTTAACAGTGCCTCCATCGATGAGGAACACCGCACTGTTATGAGTGCGGTGATTCAGAAGGTTCAGTCCGCCAAGAGCAGGCTGACAGAAGCCTGTACAAGCCTGTTTACAGGCTTTGAGGTATGTATTCAAAACATATAAAAATGTTACCGCATAGACAGTAGCCCCTCATGCTTAGTTTGGTGTTCGGAAAGAAAAGCCGAGCTGAGGATCTAAAAAGATATACGCAGGAGTCTAACATAAATATGTCAATATGGGAATGCAGGCTGTGCTGCTAACCTCTGCCGCACTGAATACGGAGGTCAATGCATTGAAGGAGAGTCTTGAGCGGTCCGAGAACGAGCTCGGCCATGCCAAGAAGCTGCTTGAGGACAAGGACGGTATGTAATACCGTATGTAAATGGATATAGAAATACCTGGTTGCAAAAAATGACAGGACCAATGCGAATGTTGCAGGGGCCACGACTGAGGTGGCGACCCTGAAGGAAGTGGTGTCCAAGGCTGAAAATAGTGCGGCCTTGGAGCGCACCGAGCGAGAGAAGCAGGAGGCGCGGGTGGCAGAGGTGCGGCAAGAGCTCTAGGCTCTCGTGGAGAAACACGAGAGTTTGGAGTGCGACTCGAAGACTCGAGAGTCCGAGCTCGCCTTGGCTCTTGAGAGTGCCAAAACTGCTAAAGCCGAAGCCCAGAAGGCCCTCCAGGAGATCGAGGCGATAAAGAAAATAGCGGCAGGTAAGGTATTCTTTATGCAAAGCAAGCATATAAAAGTGAATTATCTGTTACGTACCCGAATCCGGAGCTCTCCAGGAGCGTTTGCCGATCTGCCCTGTAGTGTGTCTAATGCTGCCGCGTTCTACTGAGCCGAGGAGGGGAGCTCGACGGAAAAGGTGTTCTGGTCTCAATATGCTGAGGCCGGACATCCGGTGCCCCTGAGCGACCAGCTGAAGCAGCTGGTCGAGCTCCACAAGGTGGCCGAACAGGCCATGAAGGGCCTCATAGTTCGGTTGTGGCCTAGAGAAGCCATGCCTGGGAGTTACTTCGGTCTGGTGCAGCGGCTGGTGGACGCTTGTCCATGGATTGAAGTCATCAAGCGCTCCGTCTGTATTGAAGGTGCCCGTCGGGCCCTCGCCCGTGCTAAAGTGCACTGGGGCAAGATGGACGCTGAGAAGCTTTTGATGGACGCGCCACCGCCGGGCAAGGAGTATCGCACGCCCGAGATGTATTATAAGGGCGTCCTGAAGGGTGCCCGCCTTATAGCGGGTGAATGCTCCAAAGATGTAATTTTTGAGTAGACTCGCATCTGTTATCCTGTACGCTGAAAACTTTGTTCATATGCGCTAAGCAACGCTTGCTAATTTAAAATATTACCTTCTGTGCGGCCGTTTATCAAATCTGAGAGATGCCAGTCGTCGGCTTCTACCCCCATGCCACGAGTGCTGGGGTGTTCGGGATAAACCTTAGCGCTCTTGTTCCCATTCTTGGGTCCATCTAGGGAGGCGCTCAACACAACGAACAAGGCCATCGGACTTATAATGCTTTATCACTCTCACTTAGCCATAGAATTCTATAATTTTAAATTTCGGCGAAGCCCCTAGTATTTGGAAGACCGAGTTCGGGGCTCTATCCACGCCTAGGCCAGATAAATCCGGCTCCTCGCTCTAAGCGGCATAAGTCTTTAGGGACTCGAAAAACCTCGCGAACAGCGACCGGTCTCTCGCACTATCATGACGGTCAGTTTTAGCTTTCTCTACTGAGGTGTTAACCCACCTCAACTAGGGCACAATCGTAGTAGTTCTCCCAGCGCTACATTAGACAACATTGCGGAACGTAAGGTACCAAAACATGGGAGCCGGGCAAACCCAACTATTGACCCAAGACATGATTCGGAGCCGATGCATATAGTGCTATAAGTTCGGGGTGCCGCACTCATGAGAGTGTTTGGTCTTCTCACACCATGTTGTGGGGTGCTTAATCCCCTGGTGTATTGGCCGTACCAAAGTGTACGGTTGCATAATGTCATGACTGAACATATTTGTATAAAAATAGATGAATACAATAATAGATAAGAGCTATGTATTGTTTATTAAAAAGGGCTGCTATGAAAGCAGAACGATACAAATAGTGCGATAAGCAAGAGATGGGATTATTTGACATGTCCCCCTCCAGGGGCAAGCTACGGGACTTTAAGTAAAATAGGTATTTAGCTCGTTATAGAGACCACCTAGACATTTTGACGTGGCTTGTTCTCTCCCTGGCTGTTGCATCGTGTGTTCGGCGAGTGTATTGCCGGACAGGCCTTCCGAATAGTTGGGTCCTGAAAGTATATAAAAAAAGGAAAAGGCAGAATAGGGAGCCCCTAAGTGCGGTTGAGCCGCATTCTGGGCGTGCCGTAGTTGTGCCCCTCCCCTTATGCCCACGGTATTTCCAAAGCGTAATTATGTACGCGTGGTACCGATATCGCCATCTGGCGAGGGCTGGGGTTGGGGCCGCACTGCTATGCTTGCTCAGAATGTGCCAGCCGGTTTTGTTGTAGGTTACTTCAGGCGCGCTTGACGTTGTCCGGACGTTTAACACCCGGATTGGGGAATTGCCTTGAGAGGCTACTCTGTACTTCCGCCGCCAGGGCCGCCGTGTGCTCCTCCGTTCGGAGAGAGCGTTCGGTGTTTCCATTTGCCGTAATGACTCCGCGAGGGCCTGGCATCTTGAGCTTGAGATATGCGTAGTGGGGCACCGCGTTGAATTTTGCGAATGCGGTTCATCCGAGCAGGGCGTGATAGCTACTGCGGAATGGGACTATGTCGAAGAATAACTCTTCGCTTCGGAAATTATCCAGGGATCCAAAGACCACTTCGAGTGTAATCGAGCCTGTACAGCTGGCTTCTACACCTTGTATGACGCCTTTAAAGGTTGTCTTTGTGGGTTTAATCCTTGAGGGATCTATACCCATTTTTCGCACTGTATCCCGATAAAGCAGGTTCAGGCTGCTACCGCCGTCCATGAGGACTCTAGTGAGGTGAAATCTGTCAATGATTGGGTCTAGGACCAATGCGGCGAATCCGCCGTGACGAATGCTAGTGGGGTGGTCCCTTCGATCAAAAGTGATCGGGTAGGAGGACCATGGGTTGAACTTTGGGGCGCCTGGCTCCAACACATAGACGTCCTTGAGAGCACGCTTCCGCTCCCTTTTTGGGATATGGGTTGCGTATATCATGTTCACCGTCCGCACTTGCGGGGGAAGCCCTTCTGTCCTCTGTTTTTTGGCGGCCGGGGCTCCTCCTCGTCATCGCTACACAGCCCCTTGTCTCTGGTTTCGGCACTTAACTTGCCTGCGTGCTTGAACACCCAACAATCCCTGTTGGTGTGGTTGGCTGGTTGTTCGGGGGCCCCGTGTATCTGGCACGAGCGATCAAGTTTCCGGTCTAAACTGGATGGGCCCGGAGGGTATCTTTTGAATGGCTTCTTCCGCTGACCGGGTTTAGAGCCTCTGAATCCGGCATTAACTGCCGTATCCTCAGTATTGTCGCCGTTAATGCGGCGCTTGTGCTTGTTGTGACGTGACCTACCATTGTGTCCTTGGTATCCGAATTTCCAGGGCTCTTGGTTATGTTATTGCTACGAGCTAGCCAGCTATCTTCTCCCGCGCAAAAGCGGGTCATGAGTGTCGTGAGGGCTGCCATAGATTTCGGCTTTTCCTGTCCTAGGTGCTGGGCAAGCCATTTGTCTCGGATATTGTGCCTGAAGGCTGCAAGGGCCTCGGCGTCCGGACAGTCGACTATTTGATTTTTCTTGGTTAGGAACCGTGTCCAGAATTGTCTGGCCGATTCCTCTGGCTGCTGTATTATGTGGCTTAGGTCATCGGCGTCTGGTGGTCGCACATAAGTGCCCTGTAAGTTGTCAAGGAATGCGGATTCGAGGTCCTCCCAGCAACTAATTGACTCTGCTGGCAGGTGGTTAAGCCAATGCCGAGATGGTCCTTTAAGCTTGAGCGGGAGGTATTTGATGGCGTGTAGATCATCACCACGGGCCATGTGGATATGAAGGAGATAATCCTTGATCCATACCGCGGGATCTGTTGTGCCATCGTATGATTCGATGTTTACGGGTTTAAAACCCTCAGGGATTTGATGATCCATTACTTCGTCTGTGAATCATAGTGGGTGTGCGGCGCCCCTGTACTGGGCTATATCGCGATGTAGCTCGGATGAGCTTTGTCTGTTGTGTTCGGTCTGGCCGTATTTATCATATCCGGCGTGACGGTTATCGTCATGTGACGTGGGGCGCCCACGTGATCCGTAGATCGATCTTGTTTTCCTTGCCTTATCCTCCAATATATCTCGCAGGTCTGTTGCATTCCCCCGTGCTCTGGTATTCTTGGAGCAGCGCCGGGGTACGGCTTGGGTTGAGGGCCGAAAGGCCTCTCTGTCGCGGCCACGTGGTGGCCGATCGGGCGCATCGTACGCTGGTGATGTAGGTTTAGGTGCTTCCTCCCCTAGTTGGGGTAGGAGCCTGCGCTTTGGGTAGCTCTTGGAGGGGCGTTCGAGTTTATACTCTTCGGTCGTCAGGACTTCAGTCCATCTGCCGGCTAGCAAGTCTTGCTCAGCTCTAAGCTGCTGCTGTTTTTTCTTGAGGCTGCTCGCCGTGGCCATAAGCGTGCATTTGAAACGCTCTTGTTCGACGGGATCCTCTGGCACGACGAATTCGTCGTCGTTGAGGCTTGCCTCGTCTTCGGAGGGAGGCATATAATTGTCATCCTCGACCTCCCTGTCTGTCGCTCTCTCATGAGGGCTGGCTCCTCCATCCTCCTGCACTGAATCCTGCTGGAGGGGCTTGTCTTCGACACTGTTCGGGGTGTTGATGTCTCCGGTGCCGGACTCACCGTTTTTGCTTTGGCGGGATTTAGAGCGGCGCCGCTGACATCGGCGCTTGGGTTGCTTCTTGGAGGGGTCGTCCTCCGTTTTTTCATCGCCATCCCCTGCTTTGGGGGTGTCCACCATGTATATGTCATATGACGAGGTGGCTTTCCAGTGCCCTATAGGTGCTGGTTCTTGGTCGTCTCCTTCATCGGCGTCCATACCGTTGATGTCTTCGGAGTCGAAGTCGAGCATGTCGGTTAGATCGTCGACAGTGGCTACAAAGTGGGTGGTGGGTGGGTTTCAAATTTCTTCGTCGTCCGCATCCCAACCCTGCTGACCATAGTCCGGCCAGGGCTCTCCTGACAAAGAGAGAGACTTTAGTGAATTCAGGATATCGCCGAAGGGCGAGTGCTGAAAGACATCTGTGGCAGTGAACTCCGTGATCGGAGCCCAATTGGGTTCGATCGGAAGGGGTGCGGAAGATTCGGAGTCCGGACAGCAGTCCGGCACCTTCGAATCACAGGCCTCGCGAAGGATTAGACTGGTAATTGGCTCTATCGCCATAGAGAATGCGGCTCCTAGGGTGTCGTCCAACCGACCGTCCCTGACTAGCGCAGTCGGCTCCGAGCTAATGGTCCGAGGGGACACCTGCGCGGCGCTCTGGGCGCTGTCCGGCGGCAGAGCTAGATCATGCCCATCCTAACAGTGCGGCATGCTCGGCCGTGGCTCGAATCCGTCGAAGATCAAGTCCCCGCGGATGTCGGTCGTGTAGTTTAAGCTTCCAAACCTGACCTGATGGCCAGGGGTGTGGCTTTCGATCTGCTGCAGATGGCCAAGCGAATTGGCCCGCAGTGTGAAGCCGCCGAATACGAAGATCTGTCCGGGGAGAAAAGTCTCACCCTGGACCGCGTCGTGGTTGACGATCGAAGAAGCCATCGGGCCTAAAGATGATGACATAGAAGAACTCTCAATGAAAGCACCAATGTCGGTGTCAAAACCGGCGGATCTCGGGTAGGGGGTCCCGAACTGTGCATCTAGGCGGATGGTAACAGGAGACAAGGGACACGATGTTTTTACCCAGGTTCGGGCCCTCACGAGATCAGAGAGGCTAAACCCTAGAAGCTAGCCTATGGTATGATTGTTGTTCGTCCTACGGACTAAAACTCTCCGGTTTATATAGACACCGGAGAGGGCTAGGGTTACACAGAGTTGGGTTACAATGGGAGAAGATCTTCATATCATATCGCCAAGCTTGCCTTCCACGCCAAGGAAAGTCCTATCCGGACACAGGACGAAGTCTTCAATCTTGTATCTTCATAGTCCGGGAGTCCGGCCAATGGTCATAGTCCGGCCATCCGGACACCCCCTAATCCAGGACTCCCTCAGGTGGCCTCCTTCATCTTGACATCGCGGACGCCATCAGAGAACGCTGAGATGATGGCCTCCTCGGTCACCTTGGGTCTCTCAGGGTTGCTGCTTGATGCGGCGCAGGTCACCCATGACCGGAGGACGGTCGCGAGTATCCTGGAAGTTGGCGATGAAGCGGGTGCGCAACTCGTCCCAAGAGGAGATCGTGTCCGGAGGCAGGTTCAGGAGCCAGGTGCGGGCACCGTCTTTGAGCGCCATGGGAAACCAGTTCGCCATGACCTTTTCGTCTCCGTTGGCCCCTTCAATGCCCAGCTCGTAGAGCTGCAGGAACTCCACGGGGTCGGTAGTGCCGTCGTAGCGAGGAGGCAGATCCGTCTTGAACTTACCCGGCCAGGCGACACTGCGTAGCTCGGTGGTGAAGGCGCGACAGCCTGCGGTGGCCATCGGAGCTCTTTGCTGACGCGGGTTTGCTCCTGGGGGCTCCCGTGCGCTGCCGCCAGGGGCAACGTGGGGTCTTGACATGCTGGCGCAGGGATACGGTCATGGCATGCCGGTGCAGGGAGCACGCGAGCACCTTCTTGGGGACGAGGGATTTCTTAGCAGCTCCTTTCTTGTCGCGCGGGTGCCGGACGCGGTGGGTCTCATCCAGGGGCCGCACGCCTTGGAGCCAGGGCACCTTCTTGGGGAGGAGGTGGCGGAGGCACCTCCTGAGCTGCATCACCACCCGTGCAGGACGGAGGGCGAGGCAGCGAGAGGGACGGCGCAGGGGAGCCCCCTTGTGGCGCTGACGAGCTCGGTGATGCGAGCAAGCCACTCCTCATAGAGGTCGTCGACGGGACAGTAGTGCAGGAGTTCACGCGCCAGGAGCAACACGACATGGGCATCCGTGGGAGCGCGACGGGCGTGTGACGATGAACCAGCTGGAGTAAGCGATAGGGTGGCGGTGCGGCCTTCCCGCCGCACCGGGGATGCATCGATGATGCTTGGTACTCGTTCCCCACTGGGATGGTGGCGGTGTGGGCGGCAGGCGGCGGGGAACGACGGGGAGGCCCACCGACGGGAGCCGCTTGGGCGATGTGGGCGGCAAGAGCAGCCCGACGCTCGGGGCAAGCTCGGCGAGCCTCAGCCATGGACACGACGAACGATCGAATGCAGAACAGCGGAAGAAAGATTCCGGCGCACCCCTACCTGGCGCGCCAAATGTCGGATATCGGGTTCTTGCAAAACCCTTAAGGTTCAAACTCTGGGGTGCGCGTGAAGATCTTTCCCCTACCGATCCACGTCCGAAGGCCTCGCTGAGAATCTAAGCTAAATGATGAACAACATGAGGGACACAAGATTTATACTGGTTCGGGCCACTGTTGTGGTGTAATACCCTACTCCAGTGTGTGGTGTGGTGGATTGCCTCACGGGCTGATGATGAAAGTACAAGGGAAGAACAGCCTCGCGAGAGGTGTTCTTGTGGTGGTGGTTGCTTGGGAAGGATTCAATCCGCTCTCGATGGCTCTGGATGATATCCAGATGAGATCTAGATGAGATCTACATAGGATACCTTCTATTGTGGTGGCTAGTCCTATTTATACAGGCCCTGGTCCTCTTCCCAAATATTGAGCGAGAAGGGCGCCAACAACGGCCATTTTGAAGGGGAATATCTAGTACAAGTTATCCTGACTAAAGTTAGTCTTCGGCTGCCAAAGGCACTGGCGATGACGCTGTCTTGGGCTCCACTGTGAGCTCCATCCTGCCGCTCTGCTGGTCTTGGTCTCGTTGCACCAAAATGGTAATCTTTGCCTGATGCCTCAGTACTCCGCGCTTGTGCTTTCCCCCTTTGCACCAAAGAGGAAACTAGGACACTGCACAGGCTGACACCCGCCTGGCGCCCGCCTGGCCTCGATCATCATGGCTTGCGTCACAAGCACCTCATCAGGTACCCTTGCCTTGATCTCTCCGCCTCCTCGCGAGCCTGCCTGGTGAGGCCGCTCCTGAGGAAGCCTTGCGTCGTCCACCTCGCGAGGCTTGGCCCCTCGCGAGGGTCTTGAGCTTGAGTTGATGAAGATGGGCCATACCGGGCCACCACTTGAGCCACGCCGCAGGCCGCAGGCAGGCAAGTTCGGGGACCCCCATTCCCAGAACACCGACAACTGACCTACCGGAATGTCAGAGGGCACATGTCAAGTTTGTGTGTGGCAGGGAGACATGACTAGAGCACTCGATGTATCGGTGTGTGTGGGGGGGAAGGGGTGGGGGGAGGGGTAGGTAGTGTTGGGGAACGTAGCAGAAATTCAAAATTTTCTACGCATCACCAGGATCAATCTATGGAGATTCTAGCAACAAGAGAGGGATAGGATGAGTGCATCTTCATACCCTTGAAGATCGCGGTGCGGAAGCATTACAAGAACGCGGATGAGGGAGTCATACTCGCGGCGATTCAAATCGCGGAAGATCCGATCTAACACCGAACGGACGGCGCCTCCGCGTTCAACACATGTACAGCCCGGGGACGACTCCTCCTTCTTGATCCAGCAAGGGGAGAGGAGAAGTTGAGGGAGAGCTCCGGAAGCACGATGGTGTGGTGGTGGAGCTTGCAGTTCTCCGGCAGGGCATCGCCAAGCACTACCGAGGAGGAGGTGGAGTTGGAGAGGGGGAGGGCTGCGCCAGGGGCAAGGGTGTAGCTCCCATGCTCCTCCCCACTCTATATAGGGGTGGAGGGGGCTGGTTTCTTGCCCTCCAAGTCCATTGGGGTGTTGGCAAAGGTGGGAGGAAAGAAATCCCATCATTTCCTTCCCCACCGATTATTATCCCCCCTTTTTAGGGATCTTGATCTTATCCCTTCGGGATATGATCTTATTCCTTCTAAGGGGGGATCTTGGTGCGCCTTGACCAGGGGTGTGGGGCCTTGCCCCCCCTACCCACGTTCATGTGGGTCCCCCCATGCAGGTGGGCCCCACTCCGGAACCTTCTAGAACCTTCCCGGTACAATACCAAAAAATCCTAAACATTTTCCGGTGGCCAAAATAGGACTTCCCATATATAAATCTTTACCTCCGGACCATTCCGGAACTCCTCGTGGCATCCGAGATCTCATCTAGGACTCCGAACAACATTCGGTAACTGCACACTAATTCCCATAACAACTCTAGCTCACCGAACCTTAAGTGTGTAGACCCTACGGGTTCGGGAAACATCTTAATGACAAGTCGAGCTTTCTTAATGGTGACACTTACCATCATTGTCCGTCTTCCTTTTAAATCCATCTGTACTCAACAGCCTTACGACCATCGAGTAGTCCTGCCAAAGTCTACACTTTGTTTTCATACATGGATCCTCTCTCGGATTTTATGGCCTCGAGCCATTCATCGGAATCTGGGCCCACCATCGCTTCTCCATAGCTCGTAGGTTCATTGTTGTCTAGAAACATGACCTCCAAGACAGGATTACGTACCACTCTGAAGCAGTACGCATCCTTGTCGACCTATGAGGTTTGGTAGTGACTTGATCCGAAGTTTCATGATCACTATCATAAGCTTCTACTTCAATTGGTGTAGGTGCCACAGGAACAACTTCCTGTGCCCTGCTACACACTAGTTGAAGTGATGGTTCAACAACCTCTTCCCCGATGACGTCGTCCACAGCAACACCTCGACATCCCTCATCCACTGTACCGGATGAAGATCCGTCGTCAATCTCGTCGTCCCGCCGGTTCAACCACCCCGTCCTCCACCTCCAAGGAGTTGCCCCGACGTTCCCCTCGTCTTTCGCACCACCTCCATTCCCACACCACCGTCTTCACCTGCACCACAGAAAGAGCTTCATCATCACCATTTCCCCGGATGAAGCTGCGGCCTAATCGGTGCCACCAAAGAGGTTGTACACTAATCGCCGCATTTTCTTCTTGATTCGATCTCACGGTGCTGCCGGCGCTCGGTCCCGAGCCGACACGGCGCGGCTCCATCCATGACGGCGTCGCCGGCCACTTCCTCCACAGCGTCACTCCCCTGGTGGCGACGTCCACATCAGTAGGAGTTGCTGCTACTTTAGCTCTTGCTCGCATTGCTACTCTGCTCTTTCTCTCGGTCCCCTGCCTGGTCTGCTCTTGCTATTGCTCTTGCTCGCACTGTTGCTCTCGCTATTGCTCTTGCTTGCGATGATGCTCCGATTTAGCTACACTTTAGTCGACTGAATCAACTTTTGTGTCAATCGATTTTCAGGAGGTGGGGGGCTCGCCAGGGTGAAGGAAGAACCAGCTACAATGGGGAGGGGGGCTCGCCGGAGAGGTACCCTACTATCTATATTAGGGTTCAGGGTGGGGGCGGTGGTCGCTCGCAGTGGCGCGGCGGGGGCGTGGGGATCGCCGGAGAAAAATCTCGGCAAGGGGAGGAGGCTAGAGGGATGGCCGAGGCGGCGGCGGACAGGCGGTGGGGAGTGTTTTCCGGGCGGGCGGCGCACCGCCGGCCGCAGGCGGCAGGGGGCTGCTGTTTGGCCGGTGGTGGCTGGCGGCTTAGGGGGGTGGAGGTTGAAGATGAACTGCAGGCCCTTGATTTCGTATCCAATGGCTGCAAAATCGACTGACCAGAGATGAAAAAGTCAGTCGACCGACATGTAGCCTCACCTCGCTAGTGCGTTCAGTTTCGACAACAAAATTCAGTTTCGACAACAAAATTCAGTTTCGATAGTTAAGTTTAGTTTCGACAGTTAAGTTCAGTTTCGACAGTTAAATTCAGTTTTGACAGTTAAGTTCAGAAATGAGCGGCTGATGTATTTTACATCTAGCACTTTGTGGTTATGTATTTTACGTCATGTATTGGAGATGCTATTAGAATTCCACTCAGGTTAACATTGTCTCTCTTGTCCTGCTTCAGCCTCGGCGTCGTACAACTCACTAGAGCTGCTCCAACGATGAAACCCTCCATCACAGCGGAGCAGTACCTCAGACTCCATCTCCAGACGCCTAAGATCTTCTTCCCCTCCTCCGACAGCCAAGTCAGCCGGAGCATCCTCACCGGCCAACCCAATCACGCTGAGATCGACATGGCTTCGCCAAAGAGGTTGTACACTTGTTGCATCTCTTTTTTACTCTACATGTTATATATATTGTCCACTAAGCACACGTAGTAACGGGAAATACGATTATTTTATCCTACTATATGACAAGCAGTGAGGTACCAAGCAACTTAGCTTTCCGTGATGAACTCTCTTGAACGCCATCATTATTTATCTCTGCGTGTTTGAGCTGTGCATTTGTCGATGGCCCTCGAAGTTGAGCTAGTAGGGCAGTGGCCTAGGTCCAAAGTAATAGAAGTAGCACAAAAACATTTTCTAGTGTAGGCTTTTCCTTGCTCAAGCCTGACTACTAGAATCTCCAGTGCTTGAAAGGAAAAGTGAATGAAAAGCATAGGAATTGCAAAGTTTCCTATGGTACTACTATTCATGGATTTGGTCCAAAGGAATGGAGCAAAGGAAAACTGTAGGATTTGTTCCTTCAGTGTCTCCTTGAAAGAAAAAACATAGGAATTTTAATTTTCACTTGTCCTCCTTTTCAAATTCCTATTCATGAAGCACAATACTAAGAGATAGTAGCATAATAGCATTATAACCGTACATTTTCTTGTGGTTTGACTTAATCTCACCATGCTTATTTGCATTTTGTGATCTTCCAACTGTTGTGAATCAAACACCCAGATTGACAGAAATCCTGTGTTTTTAAATTCTCCGTTTTGCACGTGCATTCCTATCCTATTCCTGTCTATTTCCTATCCCTGCATTGTTGGAATCCTCCAATTCAAACGAGCCCTTATAGAATTACTTCTCTTACAGATAGTTGTCAAAGAAAACCTTGCGTGGTTTGTCCCGCTCCTGCTGCGCCATCGTCCACCCCAACTCAGCTGCTCCAACAATAGAAGGGTCCAGCACATCAGGGATCCGGCCTCCAGACTATCTTTCGCTGTCTCAGATCTTCTTCCCCGCTGCCGGCAGCCATGAAAACTGCATTACCATCATCAACCGAGCAGATGACCTCGAGGACTACACGGGTCCGCAAGAGAGGTCGCACTCTTTCGTGTCTGCTTACGTTATGCATCACTTAATATTACATGCTACTTTATCGTCCTATTCACCGATTAGACTCTGAGTCAGCTCCAAACTAATGGTCAAACTTGTGTTTTTAAATGGTTGTGGGGTACATATCGGGGCCGCAATTAATAGTATCTATCTACTATCTGGTTAATCTCCGGTGTCTACTATGAGTTTCATGTTGGGTGGGAAACAAACAGTAAAGAAGTCATTATCTGTATTTTTTAACTGAAGCCATTATCTGCCTGCTATTATTGGTTTTGGGTCTATCCACAGGTTGCTACCATCACTCTGGATTTCTGCATGCACTCCTTACATAATCTCACTATGTTTTATTCCTATGCATGACAGTTATTGTAAACAATGGAACTGAACATGTAGAGCAAAAGAGACGAGCCTTGTGTGGCAATAAAATTTCATGCAGACGTCGCTCCATGGTAGGCGCAAAGGCAGCCCCCCCTTCACGCATTTCGGATCGTAATCGAGAGGAAGATATCTGTTCCGAGGGGGATTCAGAAGGAGCAGACAACTCCTATTTACCCCCTGAGGTCTTCGCTCTAACTTGGCATGCTGATGTTGGTTATATCATGCATATGGTGCCTTGCATTGCTTACTTTATACATCACATATGTCATCTGCTTAGTTTAGACATCCTTTATGCAAATGCCATCTGTTTAGTTTATTCATCGTTTATGTGAATTATGCAACGCCATCTTGTTTAGCCAGGCATCATATATGTGAATTTTGCAATGCCATCCTGCTTAGCCAGTCATCTTATATGTAAATTATATCAGGCCATCCTTTTTTTTCGTTACATATTACATTTGTCAACAATGTTAGTACATTCAACTGCTCTTCGTGTGCATCAGCCATTTGACACGGTGATGGCAAATTCTGGAGTGAAAACAAGGTCTTCAGAGCAGACTATGCTATCTAACGAAGCGCATATCTCGCTGGTTACGGATAGCTCCTCATAGGAAGATTCAGAGACAGATGACCAGTCCAATCCCCCCCCCCCCCGAGGTGTATGCTCTAACTTGGCAGGGTTATGTTGCTCATATCGTGTGTATGGTGTCTCGCATTGCTATCATTTGATTAGTTTAGACATGCTTTGTGTGAATGCCACCTGTTCAGTGTCTAATTACCATATATGTGAATTATGCATTGCCATCTTGTTGCAAGACATTATATATGCGAATTATACAATGCTATATTGTTGCAAAGGCATTATATATGTGAATTATGCAATGCCATGATGTTTACCCAATCATCATGTATGTGAATTATATCATGCTATCATTTTTTGTATTATGTGTTCCATTTGTCGACAACGTTTGTATATTCAACTACTCTTCCTGTGCATCAACCATTTGAAGCGGTGATGGAAGTATCTGGAGTGAAAACAAGGTATTCAGAGCAGACAATGCTACCTGCTGAAGCAGACATCTTGCTAGTTACAGAGAGCTCCTCAGAGGAGGATTCAGAGACTGATGACCAGTCCTCTTCCCCCCTAAGGTCTATGCTCAAACTTGGTAGGGTTATATTACCCATGCCATGCATGTTGTCTTGCATCGATTAGTTTTTACATCATATATGGATTGCCATCTGATTACTTGCTTACTATATAAATCATATATTTGAATTACATCATGCCATCATGTTTACATAGTACATACACATCATCTATCTGAATTATGGCATGGGAACCCATTTAATAAAGACATCATATAGTTATATCATCTCATCCTGTTTAGTGTTTACAGTCATCATATTTTGAATTATGGCATTCTATCTGTGAATGTATGTGAATTATGGCATGCCAACCTATTTAATAAACACATTGTATAGTTATATCATGTCATCGTGTTTACATAGTCATCATATTTTGAACTATGTCTTTCCATCTTTTTTAGTTAGCCATCATACATGTCAAATTGTGTCATGCTATCCTGTTTAATTAGCCATCATATATGTGAAATTATGTCCTGCTATTCTGTTTGGTTAGACAACATAAATGTGAATTATTTCATGCCCTGTTTTCTTCCCTACTATCAATTGCACCTGTCTATCTTACAATGTATGTACTTTCAATTACTTTTCTTGTTTATCAGCCATTTGAATTGGAGAGGGTGATGGCAGTATCTAAGGGAGTAACAACACGGTCTTCAGAAAAGATAGTGCTACTAGTTGATGCAGATAGAGCCACGGTTGTACTTTCCCAAGGACCAGATCCACCACACATAACCCAGACTCTCGCAGATTGTACCCCTACCCAGTTGGACAGAGAACCAGCTACGCCCCTTCTAACCCCAACCCCGGCAGATAGTAACCTAGTTCAAGTTGACACATCACCGTCTCCACCACAGAGCACCCAAACACGAGCAGTTAGTAAGGGAACTGCAGTGCCCAAAGCACGAGGACCACCACTCTGAATCCCAACTCAACGCTTAAAGGAGAAGAAGATTTGTTCTCAGGTCAGGTTCTGTAGCTATGGTTCATACTCCTTTGCTCTTGCATTACTGTATTTACTCATACCAACTATTTTCAAATTTGAAGGATGGAATTGAAACTCCAATGGCGCAACAGGTATGTTTTAAACCTGTTTCTTTAACTGGTTTGCTGTTGTAACCTGCTCTATGTTGATTTTAGTTTCAATTGAATAAACAGTTATGTTCTCATGTCATGCACATTACAAGTGTTGTTATTGCTCTATAGTTTCCCACACTTATATTCTGTCTATTCTGCTTTGTCTTGAACAAATATTATTTGAACTGTGTCTCTATCTTGATTTGGCAACAAAAACTAGAATGATATAGATCATAAAGTGACCATGGTACATAGATATATGTTTGTTTCATGCTGTTATCCTGTCCACTTTACTACTGAACACATTTACCAAAATGAGTTTCATATACAACATGGTAAACCTGTGATGCGTCTACTTGTTTCTCTTTTAGAATGCGGACAAAATATTGGAGAACAGTACCGCATTATGCAATGGTAAATGAAGTAATGCAAATAAGGTTCAAGATAGTGAGACATCCCTGTTGGTTTCCAAGAAAGCTGATAAAAACTATCTTGACGATAGTGAGAGAACCCAAAAGTCTTGTCTTGATGTAGTGTTCGAGTTACTGGCCACTACTGCTGGCACAAGCTCTTCGAACTCGCTGCCTGAATCAGTTTGTCTTCTTGAGTCTCAACTTCAAGTTGAAAGACATCAATCAGATGTGCTCCGACAGGAAGCTGAAGGACTGAGGAAGTCCCTGCAGAATTCAGATGCATATTTCCTAGTGCAACAGCAAGCGCTGGAGGATTTAAGCGCCAAACAAGAGAAATTTAATAAGCTTGCTAAGCATCTTGCCAGCATTATGGGTACCCAAGATATTGTTTCTTGAGATCTTTTAAAGTGGTTTCAGTTCTGGATTTGTTTTGTTGTGGCGTTTATTTGTGCTAGTCACCAACTTTGACAACCAGTGCATATGATATGCTGCTTTGTTCCCTATATTTGCACTGGTGGCGAACTTTGATGCCCAGTGGATGTAATATGTGTAATAGCCGTGATAGCCTAGCGTTAGTTGCTTGCTTATTTATTTCCTTGTTGTCTTGTTTATTTTTTTGCTTGTAGTCATTACAGTTCTTTTTCCACGGTTTGCTAGTGGCTGCAATAACCAATTTTTTAAAACTAGGCCACAATAACCATGGGCTAATATTTACTGTAGTGACACTGGGCCTCCTACGGGCCGTAGAAACAGTGGGCCTTCTATGGGTCGTAGAAACAACAGGCCTTCTACGGGCCATAGAAACAATGGGCCTTCTACGGGCCGTAGAAACAATGGGCCTTCTACGGACCGTATCATCAATGGGCCTTATACGGGCCGTATGATCGATTGGCCAAACATGGGCCAATAACATACCGCATTATGGATGTAAACGGGCTAGAGTTGGAATCGTCCATTCATGGGCCAACCATAACGGGCCATCGTTAATACGCCGTATTTGATGACACTATGAAAACGACCCAATGTATTAACGGACCACAAACGGGCCGACTGTAACCACGGGTTGAATTTGGCCCACAAGCAGAAAATGACAATAACGGGCCGTAAGTAAACAAATGCTGGAAATGAGCCCAAGAATAAATGGGCTCTGAGAAGGCCGAAAGATAACATGGGCTGGAAACAGCCCAACGGAATAATGGGTCGTTAATGGGTATAAAGTGATGCACTGTTCATTACGGGCCAGTTTCACAATAGGCCATTAATGGGTGTAAAGTGATACACTATTCATTACGGGCCAGTTTCACCACGGGCCGTTAATGGGCCAAGAGTTACAAAGGGCCTCATATGGGCCGAAAGACGTCATGGGCCATACATGGGCTAGAAGTGAAAACGGGCTGGAATCATATTGGATGGCCCAGATGACGCTACTGGGCCTAATTCGGATAGGGCGTAACAGGCCTTGGGTTAGCGGATGGTAAATGGGCTATATGCGAACAGGCCGTTAACAGGCTTTCCATGGGCCGGCCCGCCACGTTTTAACCAACTCAAACGGGCTGGCCTTTTCACAGGAATGGGCCTCTGTTGGGACGTGCCACGTGTCGACGTATCGTAGGCGCCTTCTGTCCAATGAGTGGATGACATCTGTCCCAACGATGAGCCAACACGTGTTTCACCCAGCCAATGATGATTTTACACGTGGAAAATCCCCATTGGTCGGGGATGTTCATGGGTTATCGGATCCAAAACCCGACCCGATAGCTTAACGGTGTTCCGTTATGGTGGATGCCACGTGTCGCTCACCCTTGACGAAAGCACTTCTGTGACGCACGATTTATTGTCATGGAAGTGGACACTTCCATGATGATAATTTTGGTAATGTGATGGAACACTTCTACGACAGCACAGGTATGACTATATTGATTCTGTCATAAAATCGTCATGGATGTACATGCATGACAAAAAAGGCGACCTACTGTGACAAACACGTATCATCACGGAAGTGTATTTTTTTGTAGTGTACCCATATGCTCATGAGACAAACACAATCATATCACACCAATCAATTCAAACAAGGGCATACAATCGGTCTAACTATCGTTACAAAAGTGCTCGGACTACTATATTTACATGGGGGAATACTACTAATAATATGGTGGTCGACAAGAAGTTTTGATCGGTGGAAGACTCCATGATATTTGCTCCAGCTTCATCAACATAGTCATCATTGCTATCGTCGGGGTCAAAATCGGTGTCGTCGATGATGATGTAGTCCTCTAAACAAATGTCCTTGGAATGGTCGTCATCTCCTCCTAGCGCGGGGTCTCCCATGAATACTCCTAGCTTCCTCGTCAGGTTGTCATTCTTCTCCACTAGTATAGTCATTTCCTCCTCATATCCGTCGTGTGTAGACTTGAGTTCCTCCAGCTCCGTAATCCTGGTCATTGCCTTCTTCAGGTCTATCATGCTTGCGCACATCTGGTTCTCCTAGCGACGAATGTGCTGGTTTAACTCCTGGATGAAAGCTGCAATGGACCTATCCCTCCTGGTGCTGATCATCTCCCATTGCCCATCTCGGTGCCCACATATCTGGTAGATAGTATCCTTAAGATCCTTGTGATAAACTTCTCCAATGCGACCCATGGCGATGTGGGCTGCCATGCTCTTTCCAAGACTCCAGGTTGGTGCATCGAAGGAAAACTCTATGGGCTCAGTGACTGGCATGAATGTCCTTCCTAGAACTTGAACTCGAATCATCCAACACTCCTCTTCTGGTAAAGTGGTGATGTAGGTCCCGGTGAAACTTGGTATTCCGATGTTCAGGTACCTAGTGACTTCCTTCAAGTGTCGTCCAAAAGGAGTGTCTTCATCCGGTTGTGTAAATTGTTCCTTGAGTCTGCCATCCTATATAGTGGAAAAGGGAGAGGAGTCAGAAATGAGTAGAGAAGAGTGACCTATGGTTTTACTTAATGGCCGTGTCCTACAGTCAGTGTGTGCTCTGATACCATCTTGTAGCGACCAAACCTCAAGCAGTCCAGTCTTTGTGCATCAGTGTCATCCCTGGATCGGTAATGCTGACACACACAGTAATCGAGGATTTATCACAGAGTCTCAATCAGACACTTATTACATCGAAATGTCTCAAAAGAGAGCTTATTACAATAATATGGCTTAATGCCATCTAAGTAAGATAACAACGGAAGGCTTGGAAGATAAAGTGAGTCCATCAACTCCAACGGCATAGCTGAGTGAACGACAACGACCTATGGCACCTTACTCGTCATCTGAAAAGTCTGCAACATGATATGTTGCAGCCTGAAACGGGTCAGCACATGGAATATGCTGGCAATGTAATAGAAAGAGAGTAATGAACAGAATAAATGCTATCACTACGTGCATATATGGCTGGTGGAAAGCTCTATGGTTACAGTTTTGCATAAAGCCAATTTTTTCCTACAACAAAGGAATAAATTTTATTTAACTATCATGGTGGTTGTTAAACATTGAGAAGGTTCCTCCAACTCAATCCCAACTAAATAATATCAATTAACCCAAACAAATTAATTTAGAGTGATGAGATCAACATGATAATCCAAGAACCAGATACTCAAGATGTCCATAACCGGGACACGGCTAACCATGATTAGTTTGTACACTCTGCAGAGGTTTGCGCATTTTTCCCCACAAGACTCAATCTCCCCCATTAGATTTCTCGCACTACATGATGTTTGAGAAACGGATGACCGAGACACAATCTTTCAGAACATTAACTCTTTACTCTGGATGGACAGTTACACCTACTTTCCCCTACATCTACTAGCCCACCACTAAAAGAGGTCATGCAACCTACTCAACTATGCTAGAGCCCATAATAGCTTGTGGCTGCACACGGAAGTTTCTAGCATGAATAATCTTATGATCCCTTTGAGCCTGGGTGGCGAACCGTAGGATGATCACACGGGTACTCCGGGATATCCTAGAACAACACTGGATTCTCCAGGTGCCCACAACCAATCCACCCAGATGTGTACTTGAGTAGCCACCTTATGTTAACCATTAATTAACAATTCTCACATCTGTCATGGATACACTCACCCAATCCACGTCAACGAGCATAGCATAGCAATCCTGAGCATAACATAGAAGTAACTCCCAAAGGTTTGATAATAAAAAGGCAATAGGTTCTACCTCATCATCTACTTCCCAAACCCACATATTATTCAGATCCTAACCATCCCATGTTTGAGGATTGAAACTAATGCATAAAAACTGGGTAATAAAGGGATATGATCAAAGTGTTACTTGCCTTGCCGATGATCCGCAAAACCTAGAGACTCGTAGTAGCACGCTTCGCACTCCGGGAATTCTATCGCAAACAAACAATACCATACATAAGCACTCAAACTAGACGCACGGCTAAAACTCAAATAAGAAGATCTAACTAGAAAGTTCAACTGAAGAACTCTGGTTTGCAAAAAGAATCAACTCAAACGGAGCAACGAGACTCAAAATATGAACGAAACAAGATTCATTTACTAATCTAGACTAAAGTCAAATTTTACAGTACCAAAATCATGTTCAAGTAGGTTAAACGGAAAGAGGGCTTTGAGACGAAGATTTAGGCGCTGGTTTCATGTAATTTGGATAAATGAGCAAAAAGTTATACTAGATCGAAGATCAGGGCAGAAATCGTGATCGAAAATAATCGCAAATAAAACCCTCGAAAATAAAACGAGACGAACAAGCTAACAATCAAACATTCGTTAATCGAACCTAAACGGCGAAGTGCGTTATTTAGAACGAATGGACGGATGAACATCCTCTAAATAACTAAACTGGAAGAAAAACCGAACTGATCTATTTAAAAAGAAAAACAGATTTAGGTTTTCAAAAAAAACCAACGGTTAACCGGAAAAAATGACGAAAGAGCGGTGGCTACCTCCGGCGAGGTCGGCGGCGGCGGCGGCGGGGTCTGGTGGCGTTGGCTCCAGCGGGGTCGGGCGGCGGCGCGGGACGAGGAGGTGGCGGCGGCGGCACGAGGCGGCGGCGGCGCGGGTGGCTGGCGGCAGCGCGACGGCGGCTAGGGTTAGGGTTCGGGCGGCGATGGCGGCTTGGGCTGGCGGCGGGGTGCGGGCCTCGCCCTTTAAAGGCCGGTCGGGGCGGAGTCTGGCTTGGGCACGGCCCGTTAGGTCGGTGCGCGTTTTTTTTAACGGACGTAGAAAAACAAACAAAAGAAATACTAAATGGAGTCCAAAAATCCTGAAACAAATTTTCATGGTCCTCTAATAATATTGCGGACAAAGTGAACATTTATTTGGGCTACTAATGCAATTTTCACAAAACATATTTGTTTTCCTAATTCAAATAAAATAACGATAAAAGTCCAAATAAAATCTTTAATTGATTTTAACATTTTTGCTCCAATATTTCTTTTATTTTGGAGAAGTCATTTTATCCCCTCTCTTTTATTCTTAATATTGGAAATATTCAAAGAGAAAATGATTAAAACCAAAATAATCCTCTTTTCAAATTTGAGAAAATTCAAATATGAAAATAAATGAAATCCCCAACTCTCTCTGTGGGTCCTTGAGTTGCTTAGAATTTCTAGGATCAACCAAAATGAAATAAAATATGATATGCAGATGATGACCTATGTATAACATTCCAAATTGAAAATTTGGGATGTTACATTTTGTATGCATAAGTAGTATTTCTACTTAGTACAAAATTTGGCTAGCAAAATATTATGAGCAAGCACCACATGTTAGAGAATCCTCAATATAACTTCTACGTGAAAATAAGCGAGCACAACCCATTACTTTGTCTTCCTTGCCCAACATCAACTATTTGATCAAGATGGAAAAAAATAATGGGGGTTCACAATCATAATAGATGTCCAAGATGGTATATTTATATGTGAGATCACTCTTCCTTTTTTTTCATGAATTGCATCAATGACCAATGTGATGTTTGCTAACTTCCAACAAATTTTATCGTTTATACTTCTTATATGTGAAGTCGGTACTCCCCATGGGATTAGCATATGATCTTTTATTATTGCTTAATTCAATTAAGCGAGCAATCAACCAAAATGGAACTACTATTTATTATATAGCTCTCACACATGCTTACATAGATAGGTATGTCACGAGACTAACACTTGAAAACTACTTTAAACTAATATTTCATTCCACTAGATCATGAAATAACTAAGGATCGAACTAAGATAAATAATGATGATAAAAGTGATGGGATACGACACCATGGCACCTCCCTAAAGCTTAGAACAAGCCAAGGCAGTGCCTGTACCCGCATACTCAAGTTTCCTTCTTCAGTGATGGTGGTGATGGGGTAGCGAGCTTGCCTTCCATCTTCCAAGGCATGGGATCTCCATCGAACAAAGAAGAATGAGTCCCCGGAATCCTGAAATATGCAGCTAGGCTCATTCTTTTAAACCTGGATTCATACTCATTCTTCTTGTTTTGCGGATCATAAATTTGTGCTTGGAGATTGATACATCTCCAACGTATCTATAATTTTTGATTGTTCCATGCTGTTATATTATCATTCTTGGATGCTTTACAATCATTTTATATCATTTTTGGTACTAAACTATTGACATAGTTCCCAGTGCCAGTTGCTGTTTTCTTCTTGTTTTTTACGTCGCAGGAAATCAATAACAAACGGAATCCAAAAGAAGAGAAACTTTTTGTGGATTTTTTCTGGACCTGAAGGTAACGTATGGGCCAAGAAAGTACCCGAGGGATGTTCCGAGGGGAGCACAACCCACCAGGGCGCGCCTGGGGCCCAAGCGCACCCAGATGGGTTGTGCCCACCTCGGTGGTCTCTTGCACCACCTCTTTGCTCTATAAATACCAAAATATTCCAGAAACCCTAGGGAACTCGACAAAAATCAATTCCAGCCACCGCAAGTTCCAGAAACACCAGATCCAATCTAGACGCCATCATGGAGTGGTTCATCATGTCCATTGGTGCCTCTCCGATGATGCTTGAGTAGTTCTTTGTGGATCTACGGGTCCGTAGTTAGTAGGTAGATGGCTTCCTCTCTCTCTCTCTCTCTCTCTCTCTTTCTTGATTCTCAATACAATTGTCTCTTGGAGATCCATATGATGTAAGTCTTTTTACGGGATGTTTGTTGGGATCCATTAAACTTTGAGTTTATGATCAGATCTATGTTTTTATCCATGAAAGTTATTTGAGTCTTCTTTGATCTCTTATATGCATGATTGAACATAGCCTCATATTTCTTCTTTGATATTTGGTTCTTTTGCCAACTTGATCTATTTATCTTGCAATGGGAAGAGGTGCTTTGTGATGGGTTCGATCTTACGGTGCTTGATCCCAGTGACAGAAGGGGAAACGACACGTATGTATCGTTGCTATTAAGGATAACAAGATGGGGTCTATTTCTACATAAATAGATCTTGTCTACATCATGTCATCATTCTTATTGCATTACTCCATTTTTCCATGAACTTAATACACTAGATGCATGTTGGATAACGGTCAATGTGTGGAGTAATAGTAGTAGATGCAGGCAGGAGTTGGTCTACTAATCTTGGATGTGATGCCTATATAATGATCATTGCCTAGATATCTTCATGATTATTTGAAGTTCTATCAATTGCCCAACAGTAATTGTTTTCCCACTGTTTGCTATTTTCTCGAGAGAAGCCACTAGTGAAACCTACGGCCCGCGGGTCTCTCCTTTAATATATTTGCCTTTGCGATCTATTTTAGTTTCTTTTATTTTCAGTTCTGTTAAACCAAAAATGAAAAAAAAACCTTGCTGCACTTTTTTTATTTGTGATCCATTTATCTAATCTACTACAACTTTATCCTGTCTCCGTGCCAATTTTTGGCGCCGTTGCCCGAAAGGGATTGACAACCCCTTTAACACGTCAGGTTACGAGTATTTGTTATTTGTGTGTAGGGGCTATTTACACTGTGTTGCGTGGTTCTCCTACTAGTTCGATAACCTTGGTCTCATCATTGAGGGAAATATCTACCATTGTTGTGCTACATCATCCCTTCCTCTTTGGGGAAATATCGACATAGTCCTAGCAGACATCAGAAGGAATTTCTGGCGCCGTTGCCGGGGAGACATCATCAACATCAACCAGGTTCCTAATCACAAATCTCATCTCCTTGCAATTTATATTATTGGCCATTTGCCTCTCGTTTTCCTCTCCCACACTTCACAAAAATTTGCCATTTTATTCACCCTCTTTTTTGTTCGCCATTTTCTCGTCAGATCTGTTTTGGGTGCAATCTTGTTGTGAAGTCACCATGAGTGATTTTGGTATGGCAGAAACAGATGATGGCCTAACTCCTAAAATGGATCATACGGGTAATCTGGATGCCAAAACTTTTGTCTTGGGGCAAGGGAATTTTATAGGAAAAGAACATATCCAAGAATTATTCAATTGTGTCAGAAAATTAAGTCTTCATGATATTCCTATACTTAAAAGGACTAAATCTTACGTGGAAGCTATTTTGGTACTACTTCTAACTTGAAACTAAATTTATCCGTACTCATCCTACCTTGCAAATATTGTTCTATGAGTTGCCTGTTATAAAGAATCCTAAAGCTAAAAAGTTAGTCACTCTTGTTTTGATGAATGAATTTGACTACATAATACAGAAAGCTAGGGAAATCTTTGAGTTTTATGGTATGAATCATGAAAACCCATGATTGATGAAATTCTTTATAATAGTGATTATGCGTTGAGACATTTTCTTGGAGGTAACCAAATCTTTGATGAGAATCTTAAAAAGCAAGTCCCTGTTTTAGACATGATCCAGCAAGTTTTCAATGATGTTAATCAACACTATTCTTGGATTGCTGCCGGAAATCAAAAGGGCTATGATAAAAAGCAACTTGATAGTGCTAAGGTTTCATGGATAATGTGTTTTATGTTTTATTTGCAAAAAAACCTAACACAAATACCTCCAAGGAAAACAAGGCTAAATATGATAACACTTAATCCTACGCGTTATGGCTAGCTAGGGGCGTAAAACGATAGCGCTCGTTGGGAGGCAACCCAACTTGTATCTTTTTGTTTTTTGGTTTTCTTGCCGTTTTCTATAAAATATTCAATTATGCCTCTAATTCGATGTGTTTTTGTGGTTTAAATTAGTGTTTGTTCCAAGCAAGGCCTTTGGGATGATTTGGGTGAAAGTTGATTTGATCTTGCTGAAAAACAGAAACTTTTGCGCTCACGAAATTATTTTTAATTTTTATCAGAAGAGTGATTTTGAGTTTATTCTTTTTGTAGACGATTAATAAACAAATTTCTCACGTTGTCTAATTTTTCAGAATTTTCGGAGTTGCATAAGTATTTGAAATAGTCAGATTTCTACAGACTGTTTTGTTTTTGACAGATTCTGTTTCCTTTGTGTTGTGTGCTTGTTTTGATGATTCTATGATTTTCTTTGAAGAGTTTTTGCCGGAGAAAAGTTGGAATACAATATATATAATGCAAAAATAAAATATGATTGGGTTTGCAACAGTACTTATAGTAGTGGTTTGCTTTCTTATACTAACGGATCTCACGAAGGTTTTGTTGAGTTTTGTGTGATTGAAGTTTTCAAGTTTTGGGTGAGATTACGATGGATGAAGGAAAAAGGATTAGCAAAAGGCTAAGATTGGGGATGCCCGAGGCACCCCAAGATAATATTCAAGAAGTAGAAAGCAACTATGCTTGGGGATGCCTCCGAGTGGCATCCCCTCTTTCTTCTAACAACCATTGGTATTTTACTTGGAGCTATATTTTTATTCGTCACATATTATGAGTTTTGCTTGGAGCGTCTTGTATGATATGAGTCTTTGCTTGTTTTCTTTGTGTTTTAAGTCTTGAATCCTTTTTGGACACACCTTTTTGAGAGAGCCAAAAATTATGCTATGCTTGCTCCTATGCTTCACTTAAATTTTTAGATCCATGGAATTGCTCTAGTGCTTCACTTATATCTTTTTGAGCTCGGTATGCTTTGTTATTTTTGAATAAATGCTCTCATGCTTGACTTAGATTTATTTGGGAGTTAGTAAAACATTTAAGAAACTCTCTCTTGCTTAACTTAGATTATTTTGAGAGAAAGAAATATTACGCTCATGTTCTTCACTTAAATTTGTTTGAGCTTATTAAAAGCAACATATGAAACTAGTCCAAAAGTGATAGATATCCAAGGAGGATATAATAAGAACTTTCTTGAAGATCATTGGACAAAATAAAATTGGTTCTTAGTAATGGTTTTGAGGTATGATGATATGAAATGTGAGTCATGTTGATGAGTAATTATGCTTTAGTAAGAATATTGGTGTTAAGGTTTGAGATTCCCTATGCAAGCACGAAAGTCAAAAGTTATGCAATGAAATCATATCCTACTTGTGGTGCATTATTTGGTGTTACTTATGCTTAATGCTTGGGTATGAGATTTTTCGTTTCTTGGTTGGATGCTTCTCAATCTTTTTGCTAGCCTTCATTTTGCACTAAGTATGATCACTACTTGTGCATCCAAAACCCTTTAAACCAGTTTTGCCATATGAGTCCACTATACCTACCTATATGCGGTATTTCCATGTCGTTCTAAGAAAATTTGCATGTGCCATCTCTAATTTTCAAAATAAATTTCTCTTTTTGTGTGATCGTACCGCTCGTGAGGTGGTGAGGGGTGGCCGGTGTTTTCCATGCTAGATGTGTTATTCTCACGATGAGTGTTTATTCACTTTTCATTGCACGAGAGTATGGCAAAGGTATTAGGGATGTCCAGTCCTGAAATGAAAAATGAATTTACTTTATGTTGTTAAATAATAAATTCCTTGGAAAGTGTTGGTATGGAGGGCACCCGTGGATATGGTTAGCCATGGAAAGTAAAAGTATGGTGGAAAAAGGAATAAACTTTATTTTTTCTATTTGGGAACCGCCTATGATATATCTAGCATGGAAAATGTTGGGAACTCTAAGTCGTTTTCGTTGGTGGGAAAAGTATGCCTCCCAAAATGTTTTTTTATCTCTCAATTTTCGCTTTGAGCTCTGGCACCTCTACAAATCCCTACTTCCCTCTGCGAAGGGCCTTTTTTTACCTTATGCAATTTTTATTTTGAATTTGAGTCTCCAACTTCTCTTATAGAACACTAACTAAGGGGCACTATGATCGTATTTGAGCATTGGGTGTAGCTAATATTTGAGTGTGTTTCATGAATGGATCAATGATTGAGCATAATGGGCTAGGGATAACTTGCTTTAGTGTTGATATTTTGAAATACATGGTTGCTTGTTGATAAGCTTGAGTATTAAAGTCTTCATGTCAAAACTAGACTATTACTTTGAACCATATTAAAGTCCAAATGTCCATGCTACAAAGAAAATATTATGTGATGAACATGTTAGGCAGAATTCCACATCAAAAATTCTCTTTTTATCATTTACCTACTCGAGGGCGAGCAGGAATTAAGCTTGGGGATGCAGATACGTCTCCAACATATCTATAATTTTTTATCGTTCCATGCTGTTATATTATCATTCTTGGATGTTTTAAAATCATTTTATAAAATCATTTTATACCATTCTTTGGTACTAACCTATTGACATAGTGCCTAGTGCCAGCTGTTGTTTTCTGCTTGTTTTTTACATCGTAGGAAATCAATACCAAACGGAGTCCAACTGCATGGAAACTTTTTGTGGATTTTTTCTAGACTAGAAGACACCGTATGGGCCAAAAAAGTACCTCAGGGGTGCTTCGAGGGGAGCACAAACAACCAGGGCGCGCCTGGGGCCCCAGGCATGCCCAGGTGTGTTGTGCCCACCTTGGTGGCCTCCTGCACCGCCTCTTTGCTCTATAAATACCCCATTATTCCAGAAAACCTAGGGGAGTCGACGAAAATCAATTCCAGCTGCCGCAAGTTCCAGAAACACTAGATCCAATCTAGAAACCATCACGGAGGGGTTCATCATGTCCATTGGTGCCTCTCCGATGATGCGTGAGTAGTTCTTTGTAGACCTACGGGTCCATAGTTAGTATCTAGATGGCTTCCTCTCTCTCTCTCTCTCTCTCTCTCTCTCTCTCTCTTTCTTGATTCTCAATACAATGGTATCTTGGAGATCCATATGATGTAAGTCTTTTTGCGGTGTGTTTGTTGGGATCAGATGAACTTTGGGTTTATGATCAGATCTATGTTTTTATCCATGAAAGTTATTTGAGCCTTCTTTGATCTCTTATATGCATGATTGATTATAGCCTTGTATTTCTTCTCTGATATCTGGGTTTTTTGTCCAACTTGATCTATTTATCTTGCAATGGGAAGAGGTTCTTTGTGATGGGTTCAATGTTACGGTGCTTGATCCCAGTGACAGAAGGGGAAACGACACGTATGTATCATTGCTATTAAGGACAACAAGATGGGGTCTATTTCTACATAAATAGATCTTGTCTACATCATGTCATCGTTCTTATTGCATTACTCCATTTTTCCATGAACTTAAATACACTAGATGCATGCTGGATAGCGGTCCATGTGTGCAGTAATAGTAGTAGATGCAGGCAGGAGTCGGTCTACTAATCTTGGATGTGATGCCTATATAATGATCATTGCATGGATATCGTCATAATTATTTGAAGTTCTATAAATTGCCCAACTATAATTGTTTTTCCACCGTTTGCTATTTTCTCGAGATAAGCCACTAGTGAAACCTATGGCCCCCGGGTCCCTTCTTTAATATATTTGCCTTCGCGATCTATTTTATTTGATTTTATTTTCAGTTCTATTAAACCAAAAATACAGAAATACCTTGCTCCACTTTATCTTATTCGCGGTCCATTTATCTAATCTTTTACAACTGTATCCCGTCTCTTTGCCAATTTCTGGCGCCGTTGCCCGAAAGGGATTGACAACCCCTTTAACACGTCGGGTTGCGAGTATTTGTTATTTGTGTGCAGGGGCTTTACATCGTGTTTTGTGGTTCTCCTACTGGTTCGATAACCTTGGTCTCATCACCGAGGGAAATACCGACCGTTGTTGTGCTGCATCATCCCTTCCTCTTCGGGGAAATACCGACGTAGTTCTAGCAGACATCAGAGATGCTCGATCTGGTCATGAAGCTTGAAGATGTCCTCTCCAATATCCTTGTTTTCCCACTAATGTTCACAAATAATATCCGTGATCATGGAGTGGTTAGCACTAAGTCCTCGCTCCACCATCCCTTGGCACTTGAAGATTTCTTGCTCTACCGCCTCAAGCCTGGCCTTATCACTGCCCTCCTTCTTCGGGCCTTGAGTGTCCCAGATGTGAAGCACCCCCTCACATAGCTCCAGGATTTCAGGGTGCTTCATCACCTCCGAAAGGTAGGATTACTGACCTTCTCGAAGAACTTGTCCTTCGACGAGCTTGATGAAGATATGACAATCTAGATCCGACAGAAAAATAGCTTGAAACAAGAACAGAGGAGAAACTGGCGATATGGAGGTCAAGACAACGAAACATATCTATAATGAATTTTCCCTTCTAGGATAAATCTTCGGGAGTGTCGGTACTAAAACTTGCAGACCTCGGGGTATGGGGTCCGAGCTGTGGATCTTGGATCTATTGTTATCACGGAACGGAGGAGATAATATTTACCTAGGTTTGGGTCCTCTCAAAGAGGTAATACCCTATGTCCTACTTTGATTGTATTGATGATTGTGTATTGAGTACAAGCCTGATCTACCTTGAGATCATAAGTTATGTTCTATCCCTAAGGCTAGATGGTAGTAGTTGTGACCGTCCTCTCTAGGGACCTAACCTCCCAGTTTATATACACACTGGAGGTACCTAGGGTTACACATGGTCGATTATCAATCTAGGGATACGCATGTCGCCAGGTCGATGCAAGTCTTGGAGTACGCATCAAGTCTTTGATGAAGCCCATCTTGATCACACCTAAGTATGAGGCTTCTGGATTCCTTCCTTAAGAGAATGGTGGGTCATAAGCTTGGTCCATGGACTGCGGGCCAACTAGGTTGGTACCCCTAGTCCAGGATGCCGTCAGCGAGGAATACAAAATCGAGAAGGATCACGAGGGACCCACAAGCTTGGGTGGCGTGACCCGGGGGGCGCCACCTCAGCTTGTGGCCTCCTTGTGCAATTTCGTGGCTATTTCTTGTTTTCCTAATATTTTATATATTCAAAAATGAACGAAAATTACTTATATGGAATTTTTGGAGTTGGCTTACTTACTGTATCACATACCTATTCCTTTTCAGGGTTTTGGAGTGCTCCAGAAGGTCTCTTTTAGATATTCTTCGGGAGTAATTACTTGAATAATATAGGTTTCAACGTTAATGGGAGTACCTGCGGTATAATGTTTAATTCTTTGTCCAATAATAACCTTCAGACTAGTGTCTTCGAAACTATTGATCTTGATGACTCTTGAACGATAAATTTCTTCGATGACATAGGGACCTTCCCATTTGGAGAGGAGTTTACCTGCAAAAAATCTAAAGCGAGAGTTGTACAATAGAATTTTATCACCTACGTCAAATTCTTGCTTCTAGATTCTTTTATCATGCCATCTTTTAATTTTTTTTCTTCAAATAACTTAACATTTTCATAAGCTTGTGTTCTTCATACGTCCATTTTTCATCATGTTTACCTACTGTTATTTATGATGTTTTTGGCTAATATAATACTTTGTAGTACCATTCTAATGCCTTTTCTCTCTTAATTTGCAGGATTTACATGAAGAGGGAGATTGCCGACAGCTGGAGTTCTGGGCCTGAAAAAGCTATGTCAGAGATACCTATTCTGCACATCTCCAAATAAGCTAAAATTTCATTGAGAATTATTTTTGGAATAAATAAAAATTTCACTGGAAGAAAGAAGTAGCAGAGGGGGCCACCCAGGTGCCCACGAGGCACTAGGGGATGCCCACCCCCCAGTCCATGCCCTGGTGGCTCATGGGGCCCCTTGCCAGCCTCCGGTGCCCATCTTCTGGTATATAAGCCCATTTTCCCTAGAAAAAATAAAGAGAGGGCTTTAGGGATGAAGAGCCGCCGTCTCGAGGCGGAACTTGGGCAGGAGCACTTTTGCTCTGTGGCAGAGCGATTCCATCATGGATACTTCCCTCAAGGAGGGGAAATCAATGTTGGAAAACGTGGCAGAAAATTAAAATTTTTCTACGGTTTCACCAAGATCCATCTATGAGTTCATCTAAGCAACGAGTCAAGGGAGTGAGTTTGCATCTACATACCACTTGTAGATTGAGTGCGGAAGCGTTCAAGGGGATGGTGATGATGGAGTCGTACTCGTCGTGATTCGGATCACCGATGACCAAGTGCTGAACGGACAGCACCTCCGCGTTCAACACACGTACGGGACGGACGACGTCTCCTCCGTCTTGATCCAGCAAGGAGGAAGGAGAGGTTGAGGAAGGCAGCTCCAACGGCAGCACGACAACATGGTGTAGTTGGTGCAGCAGTACTCCGACAGGGCTTCGCCAAGCACGTACGGAGGAGGAGAGGTGTTGGGGACGGGAGGGGCTGCGCCTTGAGTTGTATCCAGCAGCCCTCCCTTCACCCCTCTATTTATAGGGGAAGGGGCAAGGGGGGCAGACCCCTCTAGATGGGATCTAGAGGGGGGGCGGCGGCCAGGGAGGGGAGGCTTGCCCCCCAAGCAAGGGGGGCGCCCCCTTTAGGGTTTCCCCCCCAACCCTAGGTGCATGGGCCCAAGGTGGGGGCTGCGCCCATCCCTCCAGGGGCTGACTCCCTGCCCCTTGCGGCCTATGTGGCCCTCCGGGAGGGGTGGCCCCTCCCGGTGGACCCCCGGAACCCCTCCGGTGGCCCCGGTACAATACCGATAGGACCCCGAATTCTTCCGGTGTCCGTATGACAACTTCCCATATATAAAACTTCACCTCCGGACCATTCCGGAACTCCTTGTGACGTCCGGGATCTCCTCCGGGACTCCGAACAACTTTCGGTAATCACATACAAGTCTTCCTAATAACCCTAGCATCACCGAACCTTAAGTGTGTAGACCCTACGGGAGACATGCAGACATGACCGAGACTCTCCGGTCAATAACCAACAGCGGGATCTGGATACCCATGTTGGCTCCCACATGCTCCTCGATGATGTCATCGGATGAACCATGATGTCGAGGATTCGATCAAACCCCGTATACAATTCCCTTTGTCAATCGGTACGTTACTTGCCCGAGACCCGATCGTCGGTATCCCAATACCTTGTTCAGTCTCGTTACCGGCAAGTCACTTTACTCGTACCGTAATGCATGATCCCGTGATCAACCACTTGGTCACTTTGAGCTCATTATGATGATGCATTACCGAGTGGGCCCAAAGATACCTCTCCGTCATACGGAGTGACAAATCCCAGTCTCGATCCGTGTCAACCCAACAGACACTTTCGGAGATACCTGTAGTGCACCTTTATAATCACCCAGTTACGTGGTGACATTTGATACACCCAAAGCACTCCTACGGTATCCGGGAGTTACACGATCTCATGGTCGAAGGAAGAGATACTTGACATTGGAAAAGCTCTAGCAAACGAACTAACCGACCTTTGTGCTATGCTTAGGATTGGGTCTTGTCCATCACATCATTCTCCTAATGATGTGATCCCGTTATCAATGACATCCAATGTCCATAGCCAGGAAACCATGACTATCTGTTGATCACAACGAGCTAGTCAACTAGAGGCTCACCAGGGACATATTGTGGTCTATGTATTCACACGTGTATTACGTTTTCCGGATAATACAGTTATAGCATGAATAAAAGACTATTATCATGAACAAAGAAATATAATAATAACACTTTTATTATTGCCTCTAGGGCATATTTCCAACAGTCTCCCACTTGCACTAGAGTCAATAATCTAGTTACATTGTGATGAATCGAACACCCATAGAGTCCTGGTGCTGATCATGTTTTGCTCGCGAGAGAGGTTTAGTCAACGGATCTGCGACATTCAGATCCGTATGTACTTTGCAAATTTCTATGTCTCCATCTTGAACATTTTCACGGATGGAGTTGAAACGACGCTTGATGTGCCTGGTCTTCTTGTGAAATCTGGGCTCCTTTGCAAGGGCAATAGCTCCAATATTGTCACAGAAAAGTTTGATCGGCCCCGAAGCATTGGGTATGACTCCTAGGTCGGTGATGAACTCCTTCACCCAAATAGCTTCATGCGCTGCCTCCGAGGCTGCCATGTACTCCGCTTCACATGTAGATCCCGCCACGACGCTCTGCTTGCAGCTGCACCAGCTTACTGCTCCACCATTCAACATATACACGTATCCGGTTTGTGACTTAGAGTCATCCAGATCAGTGTCGAAGCTAGCGTCGACGTAACCCTTTATGACGAGCTCTTCGTCACCTCCATAAACGAGAAACATGTCCTTTGTCCTTTTCAGGTACTTCAGGATATTCTTGACCGCTGTCCAGTGTTCCTTGCCGGGATTACTTTGGTACCTACCTACCAAACTTACGGCAAGGTTTACATCAGGTCTGGTACACAGCATGGCATACATAATAGATCCTATGGCTGAAGCATAGGGGATGACACTCATCTCTTCTTTAACTTTTGCCGTGGTCGGGCATTGAGCCGAGCTCAATCTCACACCTTGCAACACAGGCAAGAACCCCTTCTTGGACTGATCCATTTTGAACTTCTTCAAAATCTTATCAAGGTATGTGCTTTGTGAAAGACCTATGAGGCGTCTTGATCTATCCCTATAGATCTTGATGCCTAATATATAAGCAGCTTCTACAAGGTCCTTCATTGAAAAACACTTATTCAAGTAGGCCTTAATGCTGTCCAAAAGTTCTATATCATTTCCCATCAAGAGTATGTCATCTACATATAATATGAGAAATGCTACAGAGCTCCCACTCACTTTCTTGTAAACGCAGGCTTCTCCATAAGTCTGCATAAACCCAAACGCTTTGATCATCTCATCAAAGCGAATATTCCAACTCCGATATGCTTGCACCAGCCCATAAATGGATCGCTGGAGCTTGCATACTTTGTTAGCGTTCTTAGGATCGACAAAACCTTCCGGCTGCATCATATACAGTTCTTCCTTAAGATGCCCGTTAAGGAATGCTGTTTTGACGTCCATCTGCCATATCTCATAATCATAGTATGCGGCAATTGCTAACATGATTCGGACGGACTTAAGCTTCGCTACGAGAGAGAAAGTCTCATCGTAGTCAATCCCTTGAACTTGCCGATAACCCTTAGCGACAAGTCGAGCTTTATAGATGGTGACATTACCATCCGCGTCCGTCTTCTTCTTAAAGATCCATTTGCTTTCTATCGCTCGCCGATCATCGGGCAAGTCAGTCAAAGTCCATACTTTGTTTTCATACATGGATTCTATCTCGGATTTCATGGCTTCAAGCCATTTGTTGGAATCTGGGCCCGCCATCGCTTCTTCATAGTTCGAAGGTTCACCGTTGTCTAACAACATGATTTCCAGGACAGGGTTGCCGTACCATTCTGGTGCGGAACGTGTCCTCATGGACTTACGAAGTTCAGTAGCATCTTGATCCGAAGTACCTTGATTATCATCATTATTTTCCTCTTCTGTTGGTGTAGGCATTACAGGAACATTTTCCTGAGCCGCACTACTTTCCCGTTCAAGAGGTAGTACTTCATCGAGTTCTACTTTCCTCCCACTTACTTCTTTCGAGAGAAACTCTTTTTCCAGAAAGGATCCGTTCTTGGCAACAAAGATCTTGCCCTCGGATCTTAAGTAGAAGGTATACCCAATGGTTTCCTTAGGGTATCCTATGAAGACGCATTTTTCCGACTTGGGTTCGAGCTTTTCAGGTTGAAGTTTCTTGACATAAGCATCGCATCCCCAAACTTTTAGAAACGACAACTTAGGTTTCTTCCCAAACCATAATTCATACGGTGTCGTCTCAACGGATTTAGACGGTGCCCTATTTAAAGTGAATGTAGCTGTCTCTAGAGCGTATCCCCAAAATGATAGCGGTAAATCGGTAAGAGACATCATAGACCGCACCATATCCAATAGAGTGCGATTACGACGTTCGGACACACCGTTACGCTGAGGTGTTCCAGGCGGCGTGAGTTGTGAAACGATTCCACATTTTCTTAAGTGTGTACCAAATTAGTGACTTAAGTATTCTCCTCCATGATCTAATCGTAGGAACTTTATCTTTCGGTCACGTTGATTCTCTACCTCATTCTGAAATTCCTTGAACTTTTCAAATGTCTCAGACTTGTGTTTCATTAAGTAGACATACCCATATCTACTCAAGTCATCAGTGAGAGTGAGAACATAACGATATCCTCCGCGAGCCTCAATGCTCATTGGACCGCACACATCGGTATGTATGATTTCCAACAAGTTGGTTGCTCGCTTCATTGTTCCGGAGAACGGAGTTTTGGTCATCTTGCCCATGAGGCATGGTTCGCATGTGTCAAATGATTCATAATCTAGAGACTCCAAAAGTCCATCAGCATGGAGCTTCTTCATGCGCTTGACACCAATGGGACCAAGGCGGCAGTGCCACAAGTATGTGGGACTATCGTTATCAACTTTACATCTTTTGGTATTCACGCTATGAATATGTGTAACACTACGCTCGAGATTCATTAAGAGTAAACCATTGACCCTCGGAGCATGACCATAAAACATATCTCTCATATAAATAGAACAACCATTATTCTCGGATTTAAATGAGTAGCCATCTCGTATCAAACGAGATCCAGATACAATGTTCATGCTCAAACTTGGCACGAAATAACAATTATTAAGGTTCAAAACTAATCCCGTAGGTAAATGTAGAGGTAGCGTGCCGACGGCGATCACATCGACTCTGGAACCATTCCCGACGCGCATCGTCACCTCGTCCTTCGCCAATCTCCGCTTATTCCGCAGCTCCGGCTGTGAGTTACAAATATGAGCAACGGCACCGGTATCAAATACCCAGGAGTTACTACGAGCACTGGTAAGGTACACATCAATTACATGTATATCAAATATACCTTTAGTGTTGCCGGCCTTCTTATCCGCTAAGTATTTGGGGCAGTTCCGCTTCCAGTGACCCTTCCCCTTGCAATAAAAGCACTTAGTCTCAGGCTTAGGTCCATTCTTTGACTTCTTCCAGGTAACTGGCTTACCAGGCGCGACAACCTCCTTGCCGTCCTTCTTGAAGTTCTTCTTGCCCTTGCCCTTCTTGAACTTAGTGATCTTATTGACCATCAACACTTGATGTTCTTTCTTGATTGCAACCTCTGCTGACTTCAGCATAGAAAATACTTCAGGAATGGTCTTTACCATCCCCTGCATATTGTAGTTCATCACAAAGCTCTTGTAGCTTGGTGGGAGCGACTGAAGGATTCTGTCAATGACTGCCTCATCAGGGAGGTTAATATTCAGCTGAGTCATACGGTTGTGCAACCCAGACATCTTGAGTATGTGCTCACTGACAGAACTATTTTCCTCCATCTTACAACTATAGAACTTGTCGGAGATGTCATATCTCTCGACCCGGGCGTGAGCTTGGAAAACTAGTTTCAGCTCCTCGAACATCTCATATGCTCCGTGATGCTTAAAACGCTTTTGGAGCCCCGGTTCTAAGCTATAAAGCATGCCGCACTGAACAAGGGAGTAATCATCAGCACGAGACTGCCAAGCATTCATAATGTCTTGGTTCTCTGGGACGGGAGCGTCACCTAGCGGTCCTTCTAGGACATATTGTTTCCTGGCAGCTATGAGGATGATCCTCAGGTTCCGGACCCAGTCCGTATAGTTGCTGCCATCATCTTTCAGCTTGGTTTTCTCTAGGAACGCGTTGAAGTTCATGTTGACATGAGCGTTGGCCATTTGATCTACAAGACATATTTTGCAAAGGTTTAAGACTAAGTTCATGATAATTAAGTTCATCTAATCAAATTAAAATAATGAACTCCCACTCAGATTAGACATCCCTCTAGTCATCTAAGTGTTACACGATCCGAGTCGACTAGGCCGTGTCCGATCATCACGTGAGACGGACTAGTCATCGTCGGTGAACATTCTCATGTTGATCGTATCTTCCATACGACTCGTGTTCGACCTTTCGGTCTCCGTGTTCCGAGGCCATGTCTGTACATGCTAGGCTCGTCAAGTTAACCCTAAGTGTATTGCATGTGTAAATCTGTCTTACACCCGTTGTATGTGAACGTAAGGATCTATCACACCCGATCATCACGTGGTGCTTCGAAGCGACGAACTTTAGCAACGGTGCACAGTTAGGGGAGAACACTTCTTGAAATTGGTGTAAGGGATCATCTTATTTACTACCGTCGTTCTAAGTAAACAACATGCATAAACATAATAAACATCACATGCAATTATATAATAGTGACATGATATGGCCAATATCATATAGCTCCATTGATCTCCATCTTCGGGGATCCATGATCATCTTGTCACCGGCATGACACCATGATCTCCATCATCATGATCTCCATCATCGTGTCTTCATGAAGTTGTCACGCCAACGACTACTTCTACTTCTATGGCTAACGCGTTTAGCAATAACATAAAGTAAGTTACATGGCGTTCTTCAATGACACACAGGTCATACAAAAAATAAAGACAACTCCTATGGCTCCTGCCGGTTGTCATACTCATCGACATGCAAGTCGTGATTCCTATTACAAGAACATGATCTCATACATCACAATATGTCATTCATCATTCATCACAACTTCTGGCCATATCACATCACATGAACAATCGCTGCAAAAACAAGTTAGACGTCCTCTAATTGTTGTTGCATCTTTTACGTGGCTGCAATTGGGTTCTAGCAAGAATGCTTTCTTACCTACGAATAACCACAACGTGATTTTGTCAACTTCTATTTACCCTTCATAAGGACCCTTTTCATCGAATCCGCTCCAACTAAAGTGGGAGAGACAGACACCCGCCAGCCACCTTATGCAACTAGTGCATGTCAGTCGGTGGAACCGGTCTCACGTAAGCATACGTGTAAGGTTGGTCTGGGCCGCTTCATCCCACAATACCACTGATGAAAGATAAGACTAGTAGTGGCAAGCAAGTTGATAAGATCTACGCCCACAACAAAATTGTGTTCTACTCGTGCAAAGAGAACTACGCATAGACCTAGCTCATGATGCCACTGTTGGAAAACGTTGCAGAAAATTAAAAAATTTCCTATGGTTTCACCAAGATCCATCTATGAGTTCATCTAAGCAACGAGTCAAGGGAGTGAGTTTGCATCTACATACCACTTGTAGATTGAGTGCGGAAGCGTTCAAGGGGATGGTGATGATGGAGTCGTACCCGTCGTGATTCGGATCACCGATGACCAAGTGCTGAACGGACAGCACCTCCGTGCAACACACGTACGGGACGGACGACGTCTCCTCCGTCTTGATCCAGCAAGGAGGAAGGAGAGGTTGAGGAAGGCAGCTCCAACGGCAGCACGACAGCGTGGTGTAGTTGGTGCAGGAGTACTCCGACAGGGCTTCGCCAAGCACGTACGGAGGAGGAGAGGTGTTGGGGAGGGGAGGGGCTGTGCCTTGAGTTGTATCCAGCAGCCCTCCCTTCACCCCTCTATTTATAGGGGAAGGGGCAAGGGGGGCCGACCCCTCTAGATGGGATCTAGAGGGGGGGGCGGCCAGGGAGGGGAGGCTTGCCCCCCAAGCAAGGGGGGCGCCCCCTTTAGGGTTTCCCCCCCAACCCTAGGCGCATGGGCCCAAGGTGGGGGGCGCGCCCAGCCCTCCAGGGGCTGACTCCCTGCCCCTTGCAGCCTATGTGGCCCTCCGGGAGGGGTGGCCCCTCCCGGTGGACCCCCGGAACCCCTCCGGTGGCCCCGGTACAATACCGATAGGACCCCGAATTCTTCCTGTGTCCGTATGACAACTTCCCATATATAAAACTTCACCTCCGGACCATTCCGGAACTCCTCGTGACGTCCGGGATCTCATCCGGGACTCCGAACAACTTTCGGTAATCACATACAAGTCTTCCTAATAACCCTAGCGTCACCGAACCTTAAGTGTGTAGACCCTACGGGTTCGGGAGACATGCAGACATGATCGAGACCCTCCGGTCAATAACCAACAGCGGGATCTGGATACCCATGTTGGCTCCCACATGCTCCTCGATGATGTCATCGGATGAACCACGATGTCGAGGATTCGATCAAACCCCGTATACAATTCCCTTTGTCAATCGATACGTTACTTGCCCGAGACCCGATCGTCGATATCCCAATACCTTGTTCAGTCTTGTTACCGGCAAGTCACTTTACTCGTACCGTAATGCATGATCCCATGATTAACCACTTGGTCACTTTGAGCTCATTATGATGATGCATTACCGAGTGGGCCCAGAGATACCTCTCCGTCATACGGAGTGACAAATCCCAGTCTCGATCTGTGTCAACCCAACAGACACTTTCGGAGATACCTGTAGTGCACCTTTATAATCACCCAGTTACGTTGTGACGTTTGATACACCCAAAGCACTCCTACGGTATCCAGGAGTTACACGATCTCATGGTCGAAGGAAGAGATACTTGATATTGGAAAAGCTCTAGCAAACGAACTAACCGACCTTTGTGCTATGCTTAGGATTGGGTCTTGTCCATCACATCATTCTCCTAATCATGTGATCCCGTTATCAACGACATCCAATGTCCATAGCCAGGAAACCATGACTATCTGTTGATCACAACGAGCTAGTCAACTAGAGGCTCACTAGGGACATATTGTGGTCTATGTATTCACAGGTGTATTATGATTTCCGGATAATACAGTTATAGCATGAATAAAAGACTATTATCATGAACAAATAAATATAATAATAACACTTTTATTATTGCCTCTAGGGCATATTTCCAACAATCAAAGCCATCATCATCACCAACAACACTCTCATCGTGTGAGGACCAATCTTCATCAAAATCTTCACCAGCACCATCTCATCACAAACTCTAGTTCATCTCTTGTATTCATTCTTTGCATCAAAACCTTAGATTGGTACCTGTGGGTTGCTAGTAGTGTTGATTACATCTTGTTGTTGATGCTAGTTCGTTTATTTGGTGGAAGATTATATGTTCATATCCATTCTGCCATTCAATACTCCTCTGATCTTGGACATGAATATGATTTGTGAGTAGTTACTTTTGTTCTTGAGGACATGGGATAGGTGTTGTCATAAGTAATCATGTGAATTTGGTATTCATTTGATATTTTGATGATATGTATGTTGTTGTTTCTCTTAGGGGTATTATGTGAACGTCGACTACATGACACTTCACCATCTTTGGGCCTAAGGGAAAGCATTGTGGAGTAGTAATTAGATGATGGGTTGCTAGAGCGACAGTAGCTTAAACCCTAGTTTATATGCAATTCCGTAAGGGGCTGATTTGGATCCATATGTTTCATGTTACGGTTAGATTTATCTTAATTCTTCTTTCATAGTTGTGGATGCTTGGGAGAGGGGGTAATCATAAGTGGGAGGCTTGTTCAAGTAAGAACAACACCCAAGCACCAGTCCACCCACATATAAAACTATAAAGTAACGATCGTGAATCAAACAAACATGATGAAAGTGACTAGATGAAATACCCGTGTGTCCTCAAGAACGCTTTACTTATTATAAGAGACTTTTCTGGTTCGTCCTTTGCTACAAAACGTAATGGGCTACCTTTATGCACTTCCGTTACCATTACTATTATTTTTTCATTACGAATTATCTTTCTATCAAACTATCTGTTACCGACAATTTCAGTGCCTATATAAAATACCTTGCTGAAAACTGCTTTTCACTTCCTTTTGCTCCTCGTTTGGTTCGACACTCGTACTTATACAAAGGACTACGATTGATCCCCTATACTTGTGGGTTATCAAGGCTATTTTCTGGTGCTGTCGCCGGGGAGTGAAGTGCCTTTGGTAAGTGGAATTTGGTGAGGAAACATTTATACTACTTGCTGAAATTTACTATCACTAGTTACTATGGAAACAATCCTTTGAGGGGTTTGTTCAGGGTATCTTCACCTTGACCGAAAGAACAAAGAGTTTCTCCTCAACCTACTGCACCTAATGAAAATATTTGTTATGATATTCCTTCGGGTATGATAGAGAAACTGCTAGTTAATCCTTATGCAGGAGATGGAACACTACATCCTGATATGCACCTAATCTATGTGGATGAATTTTGTGGATTATTTAATCTTGTAGGTTTATCCGGAGATGAAATTAAGAAGAAGGTTTTCCCTTTATCTTTGAAAGGCATCAACATGGTATAGGCTATGTGATGATATTGGAGCTTGGGATAGGAACCGATTGAGATTGGAAGTTCATCAGAAGTTTTATCCTATGCATCTGGTTAATTGTGATCAAAATTATATATATAATTTTTGGCCTCGTGAAGGAGAAAGTATCGCTCAAGCTTGGGGAGCCTTAAGTACATGATGTACACATGCCCCAATCATGAGCACTCCAAATAAATTATCTTACAAAAAATTTATGCTTGGCTTTCTCATGACAATCAAACCATGCTCGATTCTTCTTAAACTGGTTCCTTTAGGAAGAAAACTATTGAATTCAGATGTGATCTTCTGGAAAGAATTAAATGCAACTCTAAAGATTGGGAAATCGACAGAGGTAAAGAGTTAGGTATAAAACTTAAGTTTGATTGTGTTAAATCTTTTCTGGATACCGATGCTTTTCATAAGTTTAGCACCAAATATGGACTTGACTCCGAGATAGTAGCTTCCTTTTGTGAATCATTTGCTACTCATGTTGATCTCCCTAAGGAGAAGTGGTTTAAATATCACCCCCCCTATTAAAGAAAAGATTGAGGAACCCATTTGAGTTAAAGATGAAACTATCATTTACAATTTTGATCTAGTTGTGCCTACTGCTTAGGATTAAGGAACATGCTAAAGTTTCAACTGTGGTTAACAAAGCACCTAAACCCTCTTAACAAATTAGAGTTGAACCTAATGTTGCTATGGTTAAGGATCTCGTGGTCGATAATGTTAATGGGCATATTATCTACTTTTGTAATGAAGCTACTAGAATTACTAAGCCTGATACTAAAGACCAGAATAAACTCGTTGTTGGCATGCTTATTGTCTCTGTTAAAGTAGGAGATCATTCTTACCATGGTTTATTTGATTTGGGTGCTAGTGTGCCTGTTTTTCCGTTTACTTTATATCAAGAGATTATGAATGATATTACACATGTTGAGATAGAAGACTTTGATGTTACTATTAAACTTGTGAATAGGGATACTATTGCACCACTTGGGATTGTTAGAGATGTTGAAGTCTTCTGTGAAAAAATAAAATACCCTACAGATTTTCAGTTCTTGGTTCACCATAAGATGATTTTTGTCCAATTATATTCGGTAGACCTTTCTTGAATACAGTTAATACTAAGATAGACTGCAATAGAGAAATGATTAGCATTAACTTTGGTGATGTATGATATGAGTTTAATTTCTCTAAATTATGTATACAACCTCATGATAAAGAATTGCCTATTAAGGATGAAATTATTGGTCTTGCTTCTATTGTCGTACCTCCTACTGATCCATTAGAACAATATTTGCTAGACCATGACAATGATATGCACATGAATGAAATAAATGAAATGGATAGGATGTTTTTTGATCAACCACCTATTCTTAAACACAATTTTCCTGTTGAAACTCTTGGTGGTCCTCCTCCACCTAGAGGTGATCCCATGTTTGAGTTGGAACAATTACCCGATACATTTAGATATGCTTATCTTGATGAAAATAAAATATATATTGTTATTATTAGTGCTAACCTTTCAGAGCACGAGGAAAAAAGATTACTAAAAATTCTAAGGAAGAACCGTGTCACTATTGGATATACTCTTGATGATCATAAGGGCATTAGTCCCACCCTATGTCAGCACTAGATTAATATTGAGCCTGATGCTAAACTAGTTGTCGATCATCAACGACGATTAAATCCTAAGATGAAGGAGGTGGTAAGAACTGAAATATTAAAGCTTCTGGAAGCATGTATAATTTATCCCATAGCTGATAGTAGATGGGTAAGTCATGTTCATTGTGTCCCTAAGAAAGGAGGCATTACTGTTGTTCCTAATGATAAAATGAGCTCATTCCACAAAGAATTGTAACTGGTTATTGGATGATAATTGATATTAGAAAATTAAAAAAAGCTACTAGAAAAGATCATTACCCCTTGCCTTTAATTGATCAAATGTTAGAAAGATTATCTAAGAACACACACTTTTGCTTTCTTGATGGATATTCTGGTTTCTCTCAAATACATGTATCACAAGCCGATCAAGAGAAAACCACTTTTACTTGTCCTGTTGGAACTTATGTTTATAGACGTATGCCTTCTGTTTTATGTAATTCACCTGCTACCTTTCAAAGATTTATGACTGCTATATTCTCTGACTTTTATGAAAATATTGTTGAGATTTTCATGGATGATTTTTCTGTTTATGGAACTTCTTTTGATGATAGCAACCTTGATCGAGTTCTGCAGAGGTGTGGAAAAACTAATCTTGTCTTGAATTTGGAGAAGTGGCACTTTATGGTGAATGAAGGTATTGTCTTGGGGCATAAAATTTCTGAACGAGGTATTGAAGTATATAAAGCTAAAGTTGATGCAATTGAGAAAATGCCATGTCCTAAAGATATTATAGATAGAAGAAGTTTCCTTGGTCATGCTGGTTTCTATAGGAGGTTCATTAAATATTTCTCTAATATGTCTAAGCCTCTTACTAATATCTTGCAAAAGGATGTTCCATTTATTTTTGATGATGATTGTCTAGAAGCCTTTGAAACACTTAAGAAAGCCTTAACTTCTGCACCTATTGTTCAACCACTTGATTGGAACTTAACATTTTAAATTATTTGTGATGCTAGTGATTATGTTGTAGGTGCTATTCTAGGACAAATAGTTGATAAGAAATTAAATGTTATCCATTATGCTAGTAAAACTCTAGACAGTGCTCAAAGAAATTATGCTACTGCAAAGAAAGATTTTTTGGCAGTTGTGTTTGCATGTGATAAATTCAGATCTTACATAGTTGATTCTAAAGTAATTGTTCACACCGATCATGCTGCTATTAAATACCTTATGGAAAAGAAAGATGCTAAACCTAGAATCATTAGGTGGGTTTTATTGCTACAAGAATTTGACTTGCATAATATTGATAGGAAAGGAGCTGAGAATCCCGCAACTGATAACTTGTACAGGTTGGAAAATATTCTTGATGGCCCACTACCTATTGATGATAGTTTTCCTGGTGAGCAACTAGCTGTCATAAATGCTTCTCGTAATGCTCCTTGGTATGCACACTATGCTAATTATATTGTTGCTAAATTTACACCACCTAGTTTCACATACCAACAAAATAAAAAGTTCTTCTTTGATTTAAGAAATGACTTCTGGGATGACCCACATCTTTATAAAGAAGGAGTAGATGTATTACTATATGTTGTATACTGAGCATGAATAGGAGCAAATCTTACGGAAGTGTCATTCCGAGGATTATGGAGGACACCACGCCGGAGATAGAACCATGCATAAGGTATTACAATCTGGGTTTTATTGGTCTACCCTCTTCAAGGATGCTCATAAGTTTGTCTTAGCTTATGATGAATGTCAAAGAATTGGTAATATTGGTAGACATCAAGAAATGCCTATGAATTGTTCACTAGTTATCGAACCATTTGATGTTTGGGGATTTGATTATATGGGACCTTTTCCTTCCTCTAATGGGTATACACATATTCGAGTTGCTGTTGATTATGTTACTAAGTGGGTAGAAGCTATTCCAACTAGTAGTGCTGATCATAACACTTCTATTAATATTCTTAAAGAAGTTATTTTCCCGAGGTTTGGAGTCCCTAGATATTTAATGACTGATGGTGGTTCACATTTTATTCATGGTGCTTTACGTAAATCGCTTGCTAAATATGATGTTAACCATAGAATTGCATCCCCTTATCATCATCAGTCTAGTGGTCAAGTTGAATTGAGCAATAGGGGAATAAAGCTAATTTTGCAAAATAAAGTCAATAGATCTCGAAAGAATTGGTCTAAGAAATTAGATGATGCATTATGGGCATACAGAACTACTTATAAGAATCCTATGGGTATGTGTCCCTATAAAATGGTTTATGGAAAAGCATGTCATTTACCTCTTGAGTTAGAGTATAAAGCATATTGGGCAATCAAGGAACTTAATGATGATTTTAAACTTGCCAGTGAAAAGAGGTTATTTGATATTAGCTCGCTAGATGAATGGAGAACCCAAGCTTATGAAAATGCCAAATTGTTTAAAGAAAAGTTAAAAGAATGCATGATAAAAGAATTCAAAAGTCGTAATTCAAAGTGGGTGAGTATGTTCTATTGTACAATTCTCGTTTTAGATTTTTTGCAGGAAAACTTCTCTCTAAATGGAAGGACCGTATATCATCAAGGAAATTTATCGTTCTAGAGCCATTAAGATAGACAACTATGAAGGCACTAATCCGAAGGTGGTCAATGGGTAAAGAATTAAGCATTGTATCTCAAGTACAACTATTAATGTTGAAACTAACATTATTTAAACTATGATACATGAGGAATGCATAAGAGAATCCTTCCAGAACACTCCAGAACCCTGAAAAGAAAGAGGTACGTGATACGTTAAGTAAACCGACTCCAAAAATTCCATAAAAATATTTTATGTCAGTTTTGGAATATTGAAGAAAATACAAAAACACGAAACACTAGAGGAGGGCACCCAGGTGCCCAAGAGGCACCAGGGTGCGCCCTGGTGGCTCGTGGGCCCCTCGCGAGCCTTAAAGACTTTGTTTTCCTCTAGGATACTTGTTTTGCAAGGCAAAATTCTTTATATATACCCCCGAATGTTTTGACACCATATTGCAAAATATCCTTTGTTCTTGTTTCGTTCTATTTTTCTGATAGGTTTGAAAGTATGTCCTTCCAATATTCAGATGGAGAAAGCTATGTTTCCAATTATGTTGCAAATCCAAGGATCTATGGAGACATAGATCCTTGTTATTGGTCTACTAAAGAGGAGTGAGGTGTTGATTTTAGGGGTACATGAGACATGAGCTCAGAAGAGGACGAAGCCCCTCTACCTCAGCCAGGGAATATGCATGTGGAATTCAAGAAATCGAGTCTCCAAACACATCAAACAAATCTAAGCTTCAATTTATCCCTTTTCGTCTCCTACAGGAAAACAAGCAAGGATTATGCGAGAAGGTATTGGCTTGAACAATAAGTTAGCACAAGCACACTACTTCATCACCACCACCACCATCAGCAAAGAAAGAAACTTGAGTACATGGGTACGGGCACTCCCCTTGGTTTTCGACAAGCTTGGGGAGGTGCCCCGGTATCGCATCACCATCACTTTTATTATGTTACCTGTTTTTAGTTCAATCCTTAGCTATTTCGTGTTTTAGTTGAATAAAAGTTTAGTATGATCTATTTTAGAGTGCTAATTTCGAGATCTATCTATGTAATCGATGAGAATTATATAATAAAGAGTAGTTTGAGTTTTGCCTCTTTACTTTCTTGTTTCAATCTTAGCAATAAAAATAATGGAAAAGATCATATGGTGATCTCGTGGGAAGTAATGACATCCCATAAAGAAAAGTGTAAGTGGTAAAATTTATTGAAAGATTAACAAACATAACATTGGTCAATGATGTAATTCATGAAAGAATTAATAAGGGAAGAGAAGATTCACATATAAATATACTATCTTGGCCATCTTCTATGATAGCCCCCATTAAGTATTTTATGTGAAATTGTTGACGTTGGATAAGGAAGACAACGTAATGAGTTATGCTTGCGTTTATTCACACAGAAGTTATATTGTTATAGATCCTCCAACATGGCATTGTTCGGAGTTTGCTCAGACATGAACTTCAGGGTGAAAACCCAGGACCTGACTTTCGAAGGTTGGATCCGGCAATGGCGGTGCCTGTGTGTCGTTCCCTTCTTGGAGGCGTTGCTTTGAAGAATCTTTTCATAGTCGTTATGTTGTCAAGTGATAGTTGGTGTCCATGATCGTTGTTGTCTATCGTTTATCGTTGTTTGATCACTTCAGGGTTTTTTTCTTCTTTTTTCTGCCAAGGCATAGCTTCGGTCTTTTATGACTTTGCTATTTGCCGACATGGGTTTTTGGTTTTTGGTATTGGCTGTGTGCATCCTAGCTATGCAAAGGCCGAGTATTCACTCATTCTGATTGTATCTGCTTGATGCTTCATTACGAGTCTATAAAAATACTCTTTATCGAAAAAAGATCCTCCAACATGTGGTGCTTGCTCAATATATTTGCTAGCAAAAAATCCACACCAAGTAGAGATACTACTTGTGCATCCATAAACCCTTAAACCCAGTTTCATGTCACAAGAGTCCACTATACCAACCTATGGATTGAATAAGATCCTTCAAGTAAGTTGTAATCAGTGCAAAAGGAAATAAAAATTGCTTCTAAATACGTATGTTCTTTTATTGTAAGGGAAAATAAGCTTTGTACGATATTGTGATGGTAAAGAAATAAAAGCGACGGATTGCATAATAAAGGTTGCTATCACAATGGGAAATATAAAGTGGCGTTCCTTAGCATTAAGAGCTTGTAGATCCAAAAATAAAAAGTGCATGACAACCTCTACTTCCCTCTACGAAGGGCCTATCTTTTACTTTCATGTATTTACTTTTCATGCAAGAGTCAATAGTGTTCTACGCTATTCTGTAGCGACCCGACCCGAATGGATCAAGTCTCTGTGCTTATGTGTCATCCCTGGATCAGTATGCTGACACACACAGTACTCGAAGGATTTATAACAGAGGTAAATCACATGTATAAGTAACGTAAATACTATTACCTCAATCCAATAGCGGAAGCAACAAGGTTGTGGATTCCCATCAACACCAACGGCAAAGTTGAGTGTAGAAATCGTAACCCTAACGTATCACTTACTCGTCGTAAGACATGCTGCAACATGAGACGTTGCAGCCCGAAATGGGTCAGTACATTGAATGTACTGGCAAATTCACACCATAGAGAGAATAATGAACAATGGCTATCACTACATGCATATTTGGCTGGTGGAAAAGCTCTATGGTTATAAGGTGTTTGCGAAAAGCCAATTTTTCCCTACTGCAAAGGAATAAATTTATTTAACTATCATGGTGGTTGTTAAACATTGAGAATGGTTGACAGCATCCTCAATCCCAATTAAAAGTACTCATTAAAAACCCAACAATATTAATTAGAGTAACATGTTGAGATTCACATGATATTCAAGTACTAGATACTCAAGATGTCCATAACCGGGGACACGGCTAATCATGATTAGTTTATACACTCTGCAGAGGTTTGCGCACTTTTCCCCACAAGACTCGATCGCCTCCGTTTGGTTTCTCGCACTACATGGTGTTTGAGAAACGGATGACCGAGACACAGTCTTTCAGAAGCGCTAGCACCTTACATGTGGGTAGACCTGTACACCTACATCCCCTACATCTGCTAGCCTACCCGTAAGAGTTCGCACAACTTACTCCACTATGCCAGAGCCCATAATGGCTTGTGGCTGCACACGTAAGTTACTAGTATGAATTATCTTATGATCCCTTTGAGCCTGGGTGGCGGTCCAGAACAAAACAGGCAAGTCCTGATAGACATCAGGTGCCTCAATCCACCCAGATGTGTGTTTAAGTTGCCACCTTAGATAAACCATTAAAATTATCAACTCACATCTGTCATGGATATTCACTCACCCAATCCACGTCTACTAGCATAGCATGGCATAATAAGCAAATGTAGAAGTAACTCCCAAAGGTTTCATAAGTAATACAGGTAATAGGTACTACCTCATCTACTTCCCATCCAACAATTTAATTAGATTCTAATCATGCAATGTGTGAGGATTGATCTAATGCAATAAAACTGGGTTGTAGAAAAGGTCTGATCAAAGTGTGAACTTGCCTGCAATGTTGATGAAGATGATTCGCACTCAAAACTCGTGATAGATCTACTCGTCTCACTCCGGTCAATCTATCGTAAGCAAACAATAGTAACCACACAATAAGTACTCATCTAATGCACAAGTAAAACCCGAACGAGAGAACGAACCAGAAAGTTCAAATTAAGAACTCCGGTTGCAAAGAAAGAACGAACCGAACAAACGAGGAAAACAAACGGCGGAAGAAAACAACTCGGTTCTAGCAAGTTGAAGCTAGGTCAAAATTTTACAGTAGCAAAAACTTGTTTAAGTTGATTAGACGGAACGGCGGTTTCGAGATGAAACTCCAGGCGCTTGAATCACCTGATTCCGATAAACGGGTGAGAAGATAAACTAGAACGAAGATCGGATCTGAGATCGCGATCGCGGAATAAATCCGACGAGAAGAAAAAGAAGAACGGTTATACGAACGGGCGTTCGTGAACCTAGAAGAATCCGGTGATCACGTTCGTTAGGACGAACGGTCCGGCGAATGGTCCAAAGGCAACTAAATCGGAAAAGAAAACGAATCCGATCTATGGTTTCGGAGAAGAAAACCGAAACGAAAAACCGATCTAGAAAACGAAATAGAAGAGAAGAAAAGAATCGGAACGATTAGAAGAAAACGATCCGAGGAAAAGAGACGCGGGGCAACCTTGGTGAGGGGCTCCGGCACGTGGCGTAGCGCGGCGGCGTGGACAAGGTGCGGCAGCGGCATGGGCACAAGGGCGGCAGCGCAAGACGGCGGCGGTGCGGGTGAGGCGGCGGCGCTAAGGCGGTGGCGAACGGTGGCGACGGCGGCGGCGGTGCGGGTGAGGCGGCGGCGCTAGGGCACAAGGGCGGCGGCGCGGTGTGGTGTGGAGGAGAGGAGAGGAGAGGTGTTGGTTTGATGTGTTAGAGGGGGGGGTGCTTGGGTATTTATATTGGGGCGGGGAGGGTTTTGCTTGGGGTAGGGGACAAGAAATAAACTAGGATTAGGAAACAAGAGAAAAAGATCTAGAAATAGATACGGAATAAACGAACATAGGACAAGAGTCCTACTAGGACTAGGCAAAAGAAACGGCGGCTCCCTCCTGGCTCCCTGGCGCGCGCGCTAGCCTTGGCCTCTTGGCGGCTTGGGCCTTTGGCCCAAGGCGCTGCGGGATTTTTTTTTAAACGGTTCCGCGCGCAGAAAAATAAATGAAAAAATCTAAACAAACTCCAAAATTAATAAAGTAAATTTTCCCCGACTCCTAAAAATGAGCCGAACAAAATGAACTTTTCTTCGGACCTAAAAAGCAATTTTTGAAAACACGCATTTTTTCCTGTCCGAATAAAATGCAAATAAACACCGGAAAACAAAATTGATTTATCCTTTAGATCTTCATTTTTTTTCCTAACTTTGGGAAAGTCATATTATTCTCTCTCTTATATTTTTGATAACGGAAAAATTATTGAAGATGAAATAAATAAATCAAATGATCCTCCTTTTTCCAATTCGAGAAAACTCTCAAATAAGAAAATAATGAAATCTCCAACTCTCTCCGAAGGTCCTTGAGTTGCATGAAATTTCTAGGATCGATCAAAATGAAATAAGATATGCATGATGATCTAGTGCATAACATTCCAAATTGAAAATAAATTCAAAAGAACTTTGAATTTAATTCTTTGAAACTCCCAACTCATATTTCATATACTTTGAAGAAGTCATTTTATCTTCTCTCGTGAAAATCATTGAGTCGCATAAAGTTCCAGAATTGGAATATTTCCAAATGAAATTCAATTATTTTTCAAACACCCTTTTCATTTTTTTTAAATGGAAGAAGTCATGTCATCTTCTCTCAAGGGTTTTGTGTTTGAAAGGCATTTGAATTCACGAAGATCGGAAAGCAAAAATGAAAGTTTGGGAAAGTCCTTTTATTCCCTCTCATTTAACTTTCAAAAAGGTTTCGAATTCACTCACTTTTAGACAATCAATCAAACAATCAGTCAAATCTATCTATTTATTATAACATTCCAAAATTTAGAATTTTGGGATGTTACATATTCCTTTTTATTTTTCTCTTTTTGCAAGCATCATGTGGTGGGGAAAGATCTAAACACATATATCCAGTTGAATATGAATGATCATGAGTTATTATTATTGACATTACCCACGAGGTAAATGCGTTGGGAGGTGAAATTATAAGGCCCTATCTTTCTATGTGTCTAGTTGAAACTTTTTGGTCCATATATATGTCGTGAGTGTTAGCAATCATAGAAGACTAAATGATAGTTGAATATGTGGACTTGCTAAATAAAAGCTCCTACATGAGACTCTTCCTGGAAAGATGATGAATTGCAATTGCATTGTTGACTGAGAACATAGTTTGTTAGTTTTCAAGAAATTTTATGCCTTATACTTCATTGTTGTGAAGAATTGTTACTTGTTCATGAGAAGTTTTATGATGATAATGTATTGTTGCTATGATATTAGTCATGATGCTACTATGTCCGTATTTTGTTTTTACCGGCACCTCTCTCTCAAAACATGAGGTCATGATTATCGATATTGGTTTACGCTTGAGGACAAGGGAGGTCTAAGCTTGGGGGAGTTGATACGTCCATTTTGCATCATATTTACCTACTTTTATTTATGATGTTTTTGGCCAATATAATACTTTGTAGTACCATTCTAATGCCTTTTCGCTCTTAATTTGCAGGATTTACATGAAGAGGGAGATTGCCGACAGCTGGAATTCTAGGCCTTGAAAATCTATGCCAGACATACCTATTCTGCACATATCCAAATAAGCTTAAATTTCACGGAGAATTGTTTTGGAATAAATAAAAAATATTGGAAGAAAGAAGTAGCAGAGGGGGGCACCTAGGTGCCAACGAGGCACTAGGGCGCACCCACCCCCCAGGGCGCACCCTGGTGGCTCGTGGGCCCCCTGGACAACCTCTGATGCCCATCTTCTGGTATATAAGCCCATTTTCCCTAGAAAAAATAAGGAGGGACTTTAGGGATGAAGCACCACTGTCTCGAGGCCGAACTTGGGCGAGAGCACTTTTGCTCTTCGGGGAGCGATTCCGCTGTGGATACTTCCCTCCAGGAGGGGGAAATCGAAGGCATCGTCATCACCAACAACCCTCTCATCATGGAAGGACCAATCTTCATCAACATCTTCACCAGCACCATCTCATCTAACACCCTAGTTCATCTCTTGTATTCAATCTTTGAATCAAAACCCCATATTGGTACCTATGGGTTGCTAGTAGTGTTGATTACATCTTGTAGTTGATGCTAGTTGGTTTATTTGGTGGAAGATTATATGTTCAGATCCATTATGCCATTCAACACTCCTCTGATCTTGGACATGAATATGATTTGTGAGTATTTAATTTTGTTCTTGAGGACATGGAAGAAGTCTTGTCATAAGTAATCTTGTGAATTTGGTATTCATTCGATATTTTGATGATATGTATCTTGTTGTTTCCCTTAGTGGTGTTATGTGAACGTAAACTACATGACACTTCACCATCTTTGGGCCTAAGGGAAATAATTGTGGAGTAGTAATTAGATTATGGGTTGCTAGAGTGACAGAAGCTTAAACCCTAGTTTATGCGCTATTCCTTAAGGGGCTGATTTGGATACATATGTTTCATGTCATGGTTAGATTTATCTTAATTCTTATTCCGTGGTTGTGGATGCTTGCGAGAGGGGGTAATCATAAGTGGGAGGCTTGCTCAAGTAAGAACAACACCCAAGCTCCGGTCCACCCACATATCAAATTATCAAAGTAATGAACACGGATCAAACAAACATGATGAAAGTGACTAGATGAAATTCCTTTGTGTCCTCAAGAACACTTTACTTGTTATAAGAGACTGTTCTAGACCGTCCTTTGCTACAATAAGGATTGGGTTACCTTGTTGCACTTTTGTTACTGTTACTATTATTTGCTCGTTACAAATTATCTTGCTATCAAACTATCTGTTACCGACAATTTCAGTGCCTACAGAAAACACCTTGCTGAAAATCACTTGTCATTTCCTTCTGCTCCTCATTGAATTCGACACTCTTACTTATCGAAAGGAGTACGATTGATCCCCTATACTTGTGGGTCATCAGTTATCCACTCATCCTGAGAGCTAATATCAAATAATCTCTTTTCATCGGCAAGTTTGAAATATATATTAAGTTCTTTAATTGCCTAATAAGATTTATGCTCTAAATCGAGAGGTAATTGGAATGCTTTTCCATAGACCATTTCATATGGGGACATACCCATTGGGTTTTTGTAAGCAGTTATGTATGCACACGTGCATCATCAAGTTTTTTAGACCAATTCTTCCTAGATCTGTTAACGGTCTTTTGCAAGATTAACTTTATTTCAGTATTATTCAATTCAACTTGACCACTGTGGACTGAGGACGGTAAGGTAATGCAATTATATGGTTTACATCATATTTAGCCAATATTTTATGGAATGCACCATGAATGAAATGTGAACCACCATCAGTAATTAGATATCTAGGGACTCCAAACCTCGGAAACATAACTTCTTTGAGCATTTTAAAGAGGTGTTATGATCAACACTACTAGTTGGACTAGCTTCTACCCACTTAGGAACATAATCAACGGCAACTAAGATATGAGTGTATCCAAGTAACGCCCCTATAATTAAGCTACAGTGGCTTCCCTCTAATTATCACATGTCATCTTATTTTGCTAACCTTATTTGCCCCTTGATAAAATCCAAATTCAAATTGCAAGTCAAAATAATATTTCTTCAAACAGTGAAAAAATGTTTGCATTATTCTAAAAATTCCCCTGGTCATTTTTCATGTTGAAACCAACATCATTTAACTCACTAATTAATCCCTAGGAAATTATAAAGTGATCCAGCAGCATATTACTTGACCTTTTCAATTTCTAAAAATATTTAATCTTTACCAAATACTCTCAAACTTTTTGTGCAACACCACTATATTGTGCATGATTTACATGCCAATTTCATATATAAGAAAATTCATTTGGTGGACCAACTAATTAGAAAACAGAGAAGAGATTCAAGATACGGAAAGATAAAAAGAAGAAAAGGTAATCGACACTGTTCACTTGGACCAGTTGCGACCATAGTGCAGCCCAGCCCACCTAGCAGGCCTTCTGTCACAACCTAGTTTAGCTTTGCACTTGGGCTAGTCTTGCATGTGCATCATGTCTAAATTTTATTCTAAATTTGAAATGGGGATCCAACAAACCCTAGCACCATTTTGAAAAACTAGGATCAACTAAAAATATTTTCAGTGAACCCAAAATTCCCTTCAGAAAAGTTCATCAATTTTGAAATGGGTGGAAACCTCTACCAAAAATGGTGCACATTTTTCTAGGTCATTTCTGGATTATTGAATTAAATCATAACGTATTTGAATTGGAGCATTTAATTGCTATAAATATTTTAAATGATCTAATAATTCTAAAAATAATTGAGGGCTTTTGGAAATAATTCAATAGTACCCTTTAATTTATGTTAGGAGTCTTGGAAATGATTTAGTATTTTTACTAAATGAAAAAGAAAAAAGAAAGAGAGAGGAAGAGAGGAACTCACCTCGGCCTTACCTGGCCAGCCCAACCCACTGGCCCTCGTGCCAGTCATCCCCTACCTCTGCCAGTAGGTAGAGGCAGGACAATGCATGCGCGCTTGAGGCTGGCATACCACCGGCATGCCTACCTACCTCCTCCGGCCAGTGCGACTGCTACTTGTGAGTTGTGTTGGCATTCCCCTAAAGAGGACGGGATGATGCAGTACAATAGAGATAAGTATTTCCCTCAGTTAATAACCAAGACTATCAATCTAGTAGGAGAACCACGCAACACCTCGTTAGCAATACCTACACACAAATTAACAAATACTTGCACCCAACGCAAACAAGGGGTTGTCAATCCCTCGGCGGTTAATTACAAGGATAATATCTCATAGTGATAGATAGATTAACAAAAAAAAGTAAATAAAATTGAAGCAAAGTATTTTTGGATTTTAATATATGATAAATATAAGACCCGGGGACCATTGTTTTCACTAGAGGCTTCTCTCTTGAAAATAGCATACAATGGATAAACAAATTACTATTGGGCAATTGATAGAAAAGCGAATAATCATGAAGATATCCAAGGCAATGATCATGTATATAGGCATCACGTCCGAGATAAGTAGGCCGACTCCTGCCTGCATCTACTACTATTACTCCACGCATCTGCCGCTATCCAGCATGCATCTAGAGTATTAAGTTTATAAAGAATGGAGTAACACCTTAAGCAAGATGACATGATGTAGACAAAGTAAATCCAATCAATATGAATAAACCCCATGTTTTATCCTTAATGGAAATGATACAAATACATCTCATGTCCCCTTCTGTCACTGGGATTGAGCACCGCAAGATCAAACCCATCACAAAGCACCTCTCCTATTACAAGATAAATCAATCTAGTTGGCCAAACTAAACAGATAGATTTGAGAGAAATACAAAGCTATAACAATCATGCATAAAAGATTCCAAAGAAGACTAAAATGGTATTCATGGATAATCTGATCAAAACCCACAATTCATCGGATCCCAACAAATACGCCGCAAAAAAGGATTACATCAAATAGATCTCCAAGAACATCAAGGAGAACATTGTATTGAAGATCAAAGAGATAGAAGAAGCCATCTAGCTACTAGCTATGGACCCGTAGGTGTGTGGTAAACTACTCACACATCATCGGAGGGGCAGCAAGGTTGATGTAGAAGCCCTTCGTGATCAAATCCCCCTCCGACAAAGTACCGAAAAGACCTCCATATGGGATCACGCGAGAACAGGAGCTTGCGGCAACGAAAAAAGTGTTTTGGGTGGCTCCCTGTTGGCTTCCTGATTTTAGGGAATTTATAGAGCTGGAATTAGGCCAAATAGAGGAATAGGGCCCATGAGGCACCAGGCCGCGCCGACCCCCTGGTGCGCCCTGGTGCCACAAAGTGATCTTGCTTTCTAATGTAATTATCAAACTCATAAAGGCATTGGCTAGGATGTTTATTATGAGGATTATCACTATCATTGAATTTCATTAAAGAATTTACCTCTACCACCTTAGTTGGTGGTGGTGTATCAAGCCCATGTATTTCTTCAATAGGAGGTAAATTTTTAACATCCTTTGCTTTCATAGATTTCCTTGCCTCTTACATATCTTCAGGATTGAGATATAAGATACCCCTCTTTTTCGGAGTGGGTTTAGGCGGTGTTTCAGGAGGAGTCCAATCATCATAATTTTTCAATATGTTCTTCAATAATTCTTCAGCTTGCTCAATAGTTCGTTCCCTAAAAACACAACGAGCACAACTATCTAGGAAATCCCTAGAAGCATCGATTAGTCCATTATAGAAGATATCAAGTATTTCATTTTTCTTAAGAGGATGATCAGGCAAAGCATTAAGCAATTGGAGAAGCCTCCCCCAAGCTTGTGGGAGACTCTCTTCTTCAATTTGCGCAAAGTTAAATATTTCCTGCAAGGTAGCTTGTTTCTTATGAGCAGGGAAATATTTTTCAAAGAAGTAATAAATCATATCATGGGAACTACGCACACAACCAGGAGCTAGAGATCATACCAAGCTTTAGCATCACCCTTTAATGAGAATGGAAATAATTTGAGGATATAGTAATAGCGAATCTTCTCAAAATTAGCAAAAATGGTGGCTATGTCATTCAACTTAGTAAGATGCGCCACAACAGTTTCAGTTTCATAACCATGGAATGGATCGGGTTCAACCAAAGTAATGAACTCTAGGTCGACAGAGAATTCATAATCCTTATCATCAATAAAGATGGGTGAAGTAGCAAACTTAGGATCACATTTCATTCTAGCATTCAAAGATCTTTCTTTGTACTTCCATAATAATTTTTCTAGATAATCTCTATCCTTACAAGCAAGAATATCTCCAGTTGCCTCCTCACCTATAACATAAACTTGCGGTACCTTTGGCAATTCATATATAGGAGGGCTAGTTCTAATAGGTGCTTCAAGATTTTCAGTTTCAAGCTCATCATCAGTTTCAACAATATCATCTTGCCTTACTCTAGCAATTTATTCATCAAGAAATTCACCTAGTGGCACATTATCATCAAGCAAGGTACTAGCATCATCATGAGTAACATTCATAGCAGAAGTAGCATCATCAATAACTTGTGACATATCAAAATTAATAGCATGTGGTGGTGTTGCAAGTTTACTTATAACAGAAGGTGAATCTAAAGCGGAGCTGGATGGCAGTTCCTTACCTCCCCTCGTCTTAGAGGGAAAAATCTTAGTCTTAGCATCCTTTAGATTCTTCATAGTGATAATTTGATAATAATCCCATGTGACTCCACAAATATAGCTATGCTCCCCGGCAACAGCGCCAGAAAAAGGTCTTGATAACCCACAAGTATATGGGACCGCAACAGTTTTCGAGGGTAGAGTATTCAACCCAAATTTATTGATTCGACACAAGGGGAGCCAAAGAATATTTGCAAGTATTAGCAGCTGAGTTGTCAATTCAACCACACCTGGAGATTAATTATCTGCAGCAAAGTGATCAGTAGCAAAGTAGTATGATAGTTTTGATAGTAGTAGCAACAGCAATAGTAACGGTAACAGTGATAGCAGTAGTTTTGTAGCAAGAGCAATAGTGACAGTAGCAATAGTAACTTAGCAAGAACAGTATGTAAGAAAACAGTAGGCATTCGATCAGTGATTCATTGGATGATATTCATCATGAGACAGTCATAACCTAGGGCAATACGGTACTAGCTCCAGTTCATAAATATAATGTAGGCATGTATTCCGTAAATAGTCATACGTGCTTATAGAAAGAACTTGCATGACATCTTTTGTCCTACCCTCCCGTGGTAGCGGGGTCCTATTGGAAACTAAGGGATATTAAGGCCTCCTTTTAATAGAGTACCGGAACAAAGCATTAGCACACAGTGAATACATGAAGTCCTCAAACTACGGTCATCCATGGGAGTTGTCCCGACTATTGGCAATCCGGGGTTGCCGGAACATAACACGTAGTAGGTGACTTTAACTTGCATGATCGGATCTAGAACATAGATAAAATGGTAATAACATAAATGGTTTAGATCTTAAATCATGGCGCTCGGGCCCAAAGTGACAAGCATTAAGCATGGAAAAGTCATAGCAACATCAATCTCAGAACATAATGGGTACTAGGGATCAAGCCCTAACAAAACTAACTTGATAACATGGTGAATCTCATCTAACTCCTAACCGAAAAGCCAGCCTACGAAGGGATTACTCACTCCCGGTGGGGAGCATCATGGAATTGGCGATGGAGAAGGGTTGGTGATGACGAAGATCGAATATCCCCCTCTCCGGAGCCCCAAATGGACTCCAGATCTGGCCTCCTGATTAAGAACAAGAGACGGCGGTGGCTCCTCGTGAAACACGACAATTCTTTCTCCCTGTTTTTTTGGAAAATAGCATTTTATAGCATCGGTTCTAGGGTCTGCGGGGCCACCAGGTGAGGAAAATCCACCAGGGCGCGCCTGGAGGGGGTGGCGCGCCCTGGTGGGTTGTGCCCACCTAGGTGCCCCCCTTCGGTGGTTCTTGGCTCCAGAAATTATCTTTTATTGTATAAAAAATCCTTGCAAAGTTTCGTTCCATTCCAAGAACTTTTATTTCTGCACAAAAACAACACCATGGTAGTTCTGCTAAAAACAGTGTCAGTCCGTGTTAGTTTCATTCAAATCATGCAAATTAGAGTCCAAAACAAGAGGAAAAGTGTTAGGAAAAGTAGATATGATGGAGACGTATCACCTCTCGACCAACATTGTTCATCGGCCCCCTAAGGAGGGCCAGGTGTGCTGATGCCCCGTGCCGGCGAGCAGGTAGTGTTCATTCCCCATTTTATCCGGGGACTGGGCTTCCCACTCCACAAGTTCTTCCGAGGGTCAATGTTCTACTACAGGCTTGACTTACCTGACCTAGCTCCAAATTCATTCCTCCGTACCCAGAATGCCGACAGTAGCCCCCGGGCCCAAGGCACTGCTGGACTTGGCTTAGCAGAGAAGCGAAGGGGCAAGTGCGAAGCGCCGCAGGCCCCATCAGCATGCGTCCTTGGGTGCCGCGTGGCGGTTGATTGGACGTGGGCATCCCTGCTTCCCCACTACGCCTCGGCAACTGCATGGATTGACAAGTGAGCGGTACCCGGCCAGGCTTACCTTCTTTGCCTTCTCCAGTCATTGCCCAGATCCCCTTTCTCGCTCTCATCCTTCTTGCTTCCGAAATCCCCAGATCTACTCCAACCCAGCATCTTAGCAAGGCATGGCGCCTCGCCAGACCCCGGCCGGAGCTTGGTACTCGCTCGCTCTGGATCCTCCGAACGTGTCAGAGAAGAACCTTGCCCGGACGCGCCAGATGATGGCGGCGCAAGGCAACGACGGGGCGGCCGTGCTCAAGGTTGGTTCCGCCCTTCCCGAGGACAAAGGAAGCACCTTCTACCCGCTCTTTGTGAGCACCATCGCCGCCGGTCTGGTGCCTCCCTTTTCCGAGTTCTTCTTTTCTGTTCTCCGCCATTACAACCTGCAAGCTCTGCACCTCCATCCCAACTCTGTTCTTCTCCTGGCGATTTTCGCCTACTACTGCGAGGATCATGTTGGGGTAAGGCCCTCAGTGGCCTTGCTGTGCCATTACTTTTACCTTCGGGTTTCTCGCGGCCCCATCACTGCATGCACGAGCTTTATTGTGTACTCCAGCTCCAATGCTATCTCGAAGCCCGGGAAGAGGATTGAAGGCTTCCGGAGCAAGTGGGTCATGGTGGATGCTGGGCGCATCCACCCTGGCTGATCCTGCCCACGAGGCAGCCCGAGGCTGTCGACACTTGGTCCCGCACGGAGCTCGTCGATCCCCGCGCGAAGCCAGTGCTAGAGAGGACGGACGTGGACCTGTGGCCGGGCAACATGGCGATGGCGAAGCTGACCGAGGTGTCGCTCCTGAGGGAGTTCCTGGAGCACCGGGTGGCTCCGCTTCGAGAACACTCGCTCCCGCTGTGGAGGCTCGGGAGGGCCAACGTTGCCCTTCGCCCGAGCTCCGCAGTCCTGGCCGACGAAGATCTGGCCGCAATCCTCCAATCCTTGGTTGGGGGAGACGTGGCGAGATTGGAGGGTGCTCCTGTACCCCTGTTCCTTCGGGATGATTGGGAGCAGGTGGTGAACTCCATGCCTGCTTTCAACGGGGACGGGCCTGTGCCCGTGGAGGTTCCTGAGGACCTGGCGGCCCGGGTGACGGTGAACGTGTCCTCCAGCGACTCCGGCAGAGAGGAGAAAGAAGAGGGGTAGGAAGAGGAGCCCGATTCCGAGGCGACCGATGGGGAGTCGAGAGAGCCCCTCCCTCGGCTCAGGTCCCGCGCTCTTCGCCTCATGCCGGACGATGACGAGGATGGCGACGAGCGGGGCGGTGAGAGCTCGCCCCTGATCCCGAAGAAGGACAGGACGGGGCTGGTTCTCCGCGGGCCTGCTCCGGCTCCGAGGCGATCTACAGACGTGCATCCTGCTCCCGAATCTCCTGAGGTTGACCCCAGCAGCCGGCTCTCGGGCTTCAAGTTCGGCCGGAGGTTGCTTGAGCCCGCGGGCGATGACCAGAAAGTGCTTGATTCTCGTTTTGCTTCTTGCTTTGTTGATGAGGCTTGACATCCATATTCCTTGGCTAGGATGGTGCCTGCGGCGAAAAGGCTAAAGGGGTCCTCTAAGGCTTCATCCGGGCAGCACTTCCACCCGCGGGAGAAGGGGGCGGCAAGGCCCGGGCTTCTCCTGCCCGGTCATCCTCGCGAGGCCAGGCAGGGCGTGCTGGGGCGAGCTCAGCCCCTGTGGCCCAAGCGACTCTCGAGGCGTCTTCGCCTGACGCCACTGCTGCAGTCATCGGGACGCAGAAGGTCCCCACTCATGGTGTTGTGATCACGTTGCCGTCTTCTCCTCCTACTCCACCAACTGCCATTTCTCCGACTCCTTCTACTGTCCTGGATCGTGCTGCTGCTGAGCTGGACTGGCTGCGAGAAGATCTTCAGGGCGCCGACTCTTGCTTGGTGGTCGGGCGCCTGGAGCTGGCCTCCGGCTGGGTCCGCTCTGATGCTTCAGTTCGGGCGGCACTGGTTCAGGCCGCGACGGCTTGCGACGAGGAGAAGCAGACCATTCTTCAGGCCAAGGCTGCTCGCGATGCCGCCTTGGGTGAGGTTGCAGATGTCCGGGGTCGCTGCAAGGCGCTGGAGAGCAAGCTGCAAGGCCTGCACAACCAGCTCACCAAGGAGGCCCGTGACCGCCAGGAGAAGGAGGAAGAGATGAAGGCTCGCGAGACTGCCGCCAAGGACAGGGATGCCGAGCTTGATGAACGCCATGGCCGCTTAGATATGCTAGAGCAGGCGTTGGAGGCAAAGAGGATCGAGCTGGACAGCAAGGCGCGGGTCCTGGCTGAGGACCGCGTGGCCTTCGCAAAGCTTGAGGATAAGGCTCGCGCCTTGCTGAAGACACTTTATGATAGCGGCTTGGAGAGCCCGCTGGCCGGCGCCAAGGACGGCCCCGCCAAGTTGCTTCCCTTCCTGGTCCACACCCTTAAAGATGTTTCCATCGGCCTTGGCCCCACGGCTGAGGCTGAGGCACGTGTCCTTTCTTCTGCAGCGCTGACACGCGTCTTCACCCACGTCTACCTTCGCGACCCCAACATTGATCGTGACAGCCTGCTGGAGCCTGTGAGCGGTGAGCTTGCCGCTGCCGCTGATGAGGCTGTGAAGGGTCGAGCGGAGGCTCTGCTGGAGAGATTACGTGCCTTCAGCACCAAGCCAAGGCGAGGTGCTGCCGATCCTGAGGCTCCACGAGGCGAAACCGCCCAGCGCAGCTCCGCCACCAGCAATGGCACTGCCGGAAAGTGACCCCTTCGCGGCTCCTGTCCTGTTTTTAGCTCCTGCAACATGCATCATGCCTCGTGGAGGCGCTTAAACTTGTGTTTGGCATTGTGAAAACAATCTATGGACTGTAATATTTGCTTTTGAATTCCTTGAGATTTGCGTTTTTCCTTCCTACTTGCCTGTGTTGTACGTCGGCAGAGCCCGGCCCCCCGCATACCTCAGCCGCCGTTAGCCCCGACCAGAAACCAGGACGGGACCAAGGAGTGAGGGGCTACGTGAGCAGTTAGGATCCTGAGTCGCGATGCTCAGGAGTCCCCCTTGACGTGCGAATAGCAAGTAGGGATGGGAGATGTATGAACAAATTTATCGTTCTATGTAGGCAGAGCACGGCCCCGCGCATACCTCAACCGCCATTAGCCTTTTGGAACTAAGGGGTGAGTGGCTATGTGGCCAGTTAGGCTCCTGAGTCGTGATGCTCAGGAGTCCCCCTTGACGTTCAAATGGCCTTCATACCTTGGCTCCGCTCGGTGAGAGACGTGCGATGAACCAGGCCCGAGGGGCCTGGCTGGGTGGCGTGCGTCTAGGCGTGACCCAGGCATAGCCCCCGTGCCCAGCCCCCTCACGCGGCACTCCCGAGGTGAGGCATTACGATGAGGCCGGACACTGAGCTCTGGGCTCCCTGAGGTTGATGCGGCCGGGGGCCACCCTTAGTTGTTTATCACCAGCGCGGAGCATAGCGCTTCCATATATCTATGGGCATAGCCGCTCCTCGGCAGTGTCGTTGGCCAGCGCGGAGCATGGTGCTTCCACTGGTGCGTGGGAGGGGGCTCCCCTCCGGGAGGAGCCCCCGGGGCGTGGACAGCCCCGCCCTAACACGTGGCTGGCACGATAGGGCTTGACGAGGTGTATCTGGGCACCCGTGAGCCAATGCGGGACTCACGGGGCCCTACCTCAAGGCGGGTTGCACCTGGCTCTGGGCCTTTACTTGTAATGTGCTCCTGCAAATTTGGTTAGATGCCGAAGCTCTACGTCCTCAGGTCCTGACCCTCGAGCGAGCTCGGCCGTCGCTGGTATGCCAGGTCGCGATGCCGTGGACAAGGCCAGGAGGTGAGGGCTGGAGAGCTAGTAAGAGTCCATGAGTCGCGATGCTCAGGTACCCCCCCCCTTTAACGTGCAAGCAGCCGGCATGAAGGAAGAAGGGTGCCGCCACAAGTATCAAGCAATGATCATGGTGGGTCAAACGCACGACCCGAATAAACGTGAGAGGGATGCATGCCACTGGGTCAGGCTCGAGTGGCTTGGGGATAATGCAGCCCGAGGGGCGCCCCCAATAAAGTAAGCTAAAACATGAATCAAAGGGATACATGCCGCAGGGACGGACCCACCCGGCCTGGGAATGATGCAGCCCTGAGGGCACTCCCAGCTGAAATGAAAGTCGAAGGATGTCACCTGATGATGTTGAAGATGAAGGGATGCTGAAGTAGCAGATGGTGTGCGCTGCGGAAGCCGATCTTTACAAGCCCCCAAGCCTAGGAGCCTCGGGAGGCTCCGGAGGCGCTGGCGGCTCCTCACGGAACATCTCCATCTCTGCCAGGACTGTGGAATGCCTGGCCGCTTGAGCCTCCAGGATGCCCCTCATGAGGCGCTGATGCACAACAGCCGCGTTCGGCAAGCCGTAAGGCATGCGGACATAGTTGTGGGGTGGACCTTCGCAGCATCCCACGTGTGAGGGACAGAGGCGCTCCTGAGAGGCGGCTCGGTTGAGCCCTAGTATGTCGATGCAGACGCGCAGCCCACCATCCTCGCCCGGATGGGGAGCTACGGCGGGTAAGCAGCGGCTGCCACTCATGACTCTTGACTCCTGCAGCTCCTGAATGATCTCGCTGACGAACACCTGAGGGTTTGGCCCTCCTTGCCTCGCTCCTTCCTGAGGGAAACGTGCTTTGAAACACGCCTCCAAGTGGTGCCCGAGCGCCTCCCTCGTGATCTTAGCAAAGTCGATGGCCCTCCAGGAGAGAGACCCCAAGCCTTGCTCGAGGAGGGCGTCAGGTGCGCCTTCCTATGCGACAGAAGGAGGCGCCCCCTGAACGGGCGCGGACCCTGAGGGGCCTGCCTCCCGAGGGTTCGGACCAGGCAATGTCTTCTTCTTCTTAGGGACTGCCTCGGGAAGCCTTCCACTCCTGTGATCTGGGTCTTCAATTGACGCGGCTTGAAAAGCACGCTCCAGAGAACACACAGCATCCCTCTCTTCACAACACACCGTGATGACTCCTCCGCTTCCTGGCATCTTGAGGACATTTTAGCCGTGATGAGTCACGGCCATGAACTTGGCCAGAGCTGGGTACCCGAGGATGACATTGTACGACATGCGAATGTGCGCGACGTCGAAGTCAATGAGTTCGGTGCGGTAGTTGTCGCGCTTCCCAAAGGTAACAGGAAGGCAGACTTGCCCTATCGGACATCGCTCGGTTTGGACCAGCACTTGGAGAAGCACTGGCCCGGGGGGGTAAAATAAAGATGACCCTCGGGATGCGCGACTCCCAAGGGAAAAGGCTAGGTGAGGCAAATGGTAAAACCAAGGATGGGCCTTGCTGGAGGAGTTTTATTCAAAGTGAACTGTCAAGGGGGTCCCATAAATCACCCAACCGCGTAAGGGACGCAAAATCCGGGAACATAACACCGGTATGAAGGAAACTAGAGCGGCAAGAGTGTAACAAAACACCAGGCATAAGGCCGAGTCTTCCACCCTTTACCAAGTATATAGATGCATTAATTAAATAAGAGATATTGTGATATCCCAACATAATCCTGTCCACCATGGAGCAATCTTCAACTTCACCTACAACTAGCAACGCTATTAGAGGGGCTGAGCAAAGCGATAACATAGCTGAACAATGGTTTGCTAGGAAGGGTGAAAAAGGTTAGAGGCTGACATGGAAAATTTGGGAGGCTTGAAGAGCAAAAGATAGGTAGCGCAGCAAAGCAATAGAACAAAGCAACTAGCATAGCAATGATAGTAGTGAGATCCAGGGTAGCGGTCATCTTGCCTGAAATCCTGCTAGGAAGAAGAACGCGTCCATGAAGAAGACGAACGGATGAAGCCGAACCAAGCGTAGACGAACGAATCCTCACGATCGCAACAAAACAGGAAATATCAAGAAGCAGCACACAACATGGTAAACACACCACACATAGACAAGACATGATTCACAGCAAGCATGATGCATGACAAAGCTACATGGAGCTACTCATGGCAAGAGATGATGCATACAAGAGCAACACATCAAGGCAAGTTTAAATGAGGCCGGAAACAACATATAACAATTCCGGTAAGTCCTCATATGCAAATTTCGAAATTGGTCCAGATCTGAATAAACCTTATGTTCAAGTTGTTAAACAGCAAGTTAAGATGCACCAAGATGATCTTGATGAGATTCTAGTCAAGTTACATATAAAGTTCATTTAGTTCGGAGCTACGGCCTAGAAGATATGAGCAAAACAAGTTAAACATGGCATTGATGCTAAATGCATCCAAACATCAAACAAACACCTCAAAACAAGGATGCAACATTTTAATATGAAGCTACATGCAATTCTAAGCAAGTTTCATATAGAGCACACTCAAAACGGAGCAACGGTGCAACACATACACTCCAAACAAGACATAACAACAATCTGCCCAAAACAGCAACTAGGCATCTAGCAAGCATCAAAACAATATGCTACAGCACCCCAACATGATAATAAAAGGCATGGACATGATGTACAGGTAAAGCATGACAAAACATGAACACTAAGATATCTCCAGAAATCACTAGAACATGCTCAAAAACACATGGCAAGATTGCAAATAATAACAGTTTACAGGCTTAGCAAAAATAACATCAGGTTGCAATGTTTAGAGCAATCAAACAACATGCTACAGGAACTTAACATGGCAAACAAAGGCACGAAATGATACTACTAAATGCATAGAACAAAACTCCTTTACTGACCATGAGCTAAAAAGATCGTAAGATATGATGGCACCCATGTAAACATAGCAAGTTCCGTTAACAGATTCAGCAAACATGGCATGGCATTAACAAGATTATGAAGGCATGTTGGTGAGCTTGTACCACTCACCACAGAGCAATACATGGCATGACAAGGTAACCCACAGTAAGAAGACATATTTATGAAGCTAAGAATGGCAAGGGCAAGTTCATAGGGTGCATGGATCACTAGCAAAACACATGGCACAAACTAAACTTGATGTTAACAGGCTGACAGCAACATTATTTAGCAACTTGAGAGCAAGATAACAACAATCTACAGAAAGCCATAAATGCAACCAGGGGCATGGATGGATAGAGCGTGACATGTATAACAAAACATCCTTAGTGAACATCTCCAGATTATGCATATAATGACTTGTAGCAGCAGGTTTACTTAGCATCACGAAATAACAGATTCAGCATAGAAAAACAGTAACAACAAGTACCCTACTTAACAAGCTTGATGCACTCACTACACAACTCACAAAAAATACATGGGTTGCACACCTGTAAATAAGGCATGATGTAGTACAAAACACGTGTAGATCTCATGCTCATAGGATGCACACACAAAATGCAACAAAAATGACAAATCATCAAGTTATAACAGTTTTAGCAGATTAACATCATATAGCACTCTTGCAACGAAGATTTGGGCATCGAGATGACCTCAAATGAACATGGCCCAATGGAAGAAAATGAAGAAGACTACCTGATGAACATATTGATATATTACATGCACAAAAGGGAGCTACTGATGCAGAGTTATGATGCGATGAACATGGGCACAAAATGTAGAAAAGCTCAGGGACTTGGGCAAAATTCGGGGTCAACCTGCGGGATCCAGATCTGGCGCGGGTTACGAGGATGGCCGTGGCTGGGGAAGATGGTCGGGGATGGGTGGCGCCGGCGAGGGGGCGCTGGATCCGGTCGACCCACGACTGGATCTGGCCGTAGACGGGGCGCGGGGCCGGCGAGGAGCGCCATGCACCGGCGGGGAAGGCTGCGGCGGAGCCGGCGAGCTCCGGCGGTGGCGGGTGCTTGCGGGCGTCGAGGGCGGAGCTCGGCGGCGGCGGGGTCGGAGGATGACGGCGGAGGCGCGGGGAGGCGGACGGCGGCGGGCCACGTGGCGCGCTGCGGTTGGACGGGGGAAGCGGGGCGGACACGTCCGGTCGCCGGGTGGACGTGTCCGGCGGCGGAGAGGGAGCGGGGCTAGGGTTAGGGAAGGATTCATCCGTGAATTTCAGGGGGAGGGGCTAATTTATAGATTCTGGGACCTAGGAGAGTCCAAATGAGGAGCGGTTTTCGCCCACACGATCGTGATCGAAGGACCGAGAGCATGGAGGGGGTTTGGATGGGCTCTTGGGCTGTGGTGAAGAGGGGCTGGGCTGCAAAGAGAAAGGGATTTCAGGCTATGCGGTTAACCGATGGGGCATCAAACGACCTCCAAATGGAACGAAATTTGACGGGCGGTCTACCGGTGGTATACCAAGGCCACTTGGCAAACCTCGGGCCATTCCGAGAAAGTTTAACACCCACTCACAACAGGAGACAAAAGGGGGACGCCGGGGGACATAGGAGTGTCGGATTACAAAACGGACAACGGGGAAAATGCTCGGATGCATGAGACGAACACATATGCAAAATGAAATGCAAATGATGACATGGCAATATGCAACACGCAAGCAAATGACAAGGCAATGACGGTGAAGAATTGGCAGACACCTGGCGCAACAAATCTGGGGCGTTACAAATGGACCAGTATGGGAAGGATATACAGGTAAGAGAAATTAATTAGTATGTGTAGTAGTAGCCCCTGAGACTTGAAACAGTTGGCACAACTGATTTAAGGATCATTGTATGCGTAGGTTTTTGTAGAGAAGAATGCCCAGTTGTCTCAAGAGTTGGAGGAATGTAAGGCCCAAATGAAGGCCAATGCAGCCGGACAAGGGGAATCCAAGAAGGCTTCTTCTGGTAATAATTTCCTTCTACCAGTTTGTTTGTTCGGCATGGTTTATAAATCTGACGAAAAATTCGGCAGACAATCCCGGAGGAAATCCGAACACTGTGGGAGATAATGAGCTGCATCTGTGAAGTCAGCTGAAGGCGGCCGAACGCATGCTGACGCAGTCTATTCAGGAGAAGAATAAACTTCAAGATGTGAATCTCCGATTGAGCATCGAATTGAAAGATGTTCGGGCTCAGCTCGCGGACTCCGTGAAGGAGAACCGGAGGCTTCGACGCGGCATTTATAGTAAGTGCTTGAACGAACTGTAGTATAGTTCAACAAAGAGGCGTATTGATAGAGTTATGTCTGCAGGTATGGTGACGGGCCGTCCTAAAGAGGAGACGCCCGGCTCCGCAGGTGATATGCTGCAGGAGCTTTCACAACTGCACGAAAGGGCTCGGCAGGTGATGCAGGGTATTGTCCAGACCTTGTGGCCATCCGCTTCCCTGCCAGGAGGCATGAGCGAACTTGTAGAGATGCTCAAAGGAGCCCGGCGGTGCTTCCGATTATGGAAGCTATCGGCTTGCCGGCAAGGTGCAAGAGAAGCTTGGGCCATGGTGAAGACGCGATACGCCAATGCTGACCCGAACCATATGGCCGAAGTCAGACCGGTGGGGTCAGATGGACAAGAGATACCCGTTAGTCTGGTGTATGACCAAGTAGCATTAGCTGCGAAGTATTCCCAATGGGATTGTAAGCTAGATAGCCTGTTGGATGATATAGAGGAAGAGTACATCCAGTCTAAATGACTATGTAAAATGAATGGGCTCATGTACTGCCTAGCCGGATTGAAAATCATTTGTCATGGCGGACCGTTTCGCTTCCGCCCTTGGATCCGATAGTCCGGGGTGTATCTGAATACCCACACAGTTATGGAAAACCGGGGTATGCGTGGAAACCAGGCGTAGGGGTCATAAGTGCTTGAACAGACAAGTACCCAACTAGTTATGTTATATTACATGGATAGTAAGAAACATCTTCCAGAGAGAATAGTTCTGTTAGGGGTTCCTTTCTCTAGGTGCGCATGCAACAATGTGCATGTCCGAACTGCAAACAGAAGCGTAGGAAACAAAACATTTGGGTATTTTCATTGTAATGAACGAGAACATATTTTGTTCATCGACCGAATATTCCCTTAAGAACGCTAGCTTTCGGATTCACCCAGTCTGAGGTACACATCCGGCTCAACCGGCAGTAATAATTGCAGAGGTGCTCCCCTTATGCCCTAGCCGAATTAACGAGAATGCAGGGCATAAATATAAGAGCCAGGCAACCCAGCATGGCAAAAACTTAAGTCATATCGATGCATATAATAGTAAAGAAAAGGCACATATGGAAAGAAAAATGCATATGTGGCTGGCAAGAAGCCATTAAAGTAGTTATATTTAGCTTCCGAATAGGAAGCCCCCGGGTATAGTGTGCACGCATAATGCGGTCGGAGTGCTCAGGGCATCCGTACAGTTTTAAGGTTGTATATTAAAAGGAAAAAATGGCGAGAAAGGAGGAAAGAGGACATAATTGGGGAGGCGGAGTTAAGGAGACAAACACTGGGTTCGGCGCTAGGCGTAGAATCTCCGGAGTCTGGCCGCGTTCCATGGGTTCGGCTCAAGTCAGTTATTAGATGCACTGCGCAGATGGTACGCTCCTCCGGAAAGGACTTTATCAATGATGAAGGGACCCTCCCACTTGGGTTTGAGCTTGTCCTTCTTCTTCTCGGGGAGGCGTAGAACGAGTTCGCCAATATTATAAGGTTTGGCCCGTACTTCTCTGCTTTGATATCTTCGAGCCTGTTGCTGATAGAATGCGGAACGGGCTTTAGCAACATCACGCTCCTCTTCCAAAGCATCTAAGTTGTCTTGCCGGTCTAGCTCGGCTTCCTTCTCTTCATACATGCGCACGCGAGGTGAGTCATGGATTATATCACAGGGCAGCACTGCTTCTGCGCCATACACCATAAAGAATGGTGTGTATCTGGTGGTGCGATTCGCGTGGTCCGCAGCCCCCAGAGTACGGAGTCGAGTTCCTCAACCCAAGGCATGTCTAATTCCTTCAAGGATCGCACTAGTCTGGGTTTAATGCCGCTCATGATAAGACCATTTGCATGTTCGACTTGACCATTTGTTTGGGGGTGATAGACAGAGGCATAGTCGAGCTTAATGCCCATTTTGCCGCACTAGGTTTTCACCTCCTCGGCTGTAAAATTTGAGCCATTTTCAGTGATGACACTGTGGGGGACACCGTAACGGTGTACAACTTCTGAGATGAAGTCTATCACTGGTCCAGATGCAGCCGTTTTGACTGGTTTGGCTTCTATCCATTTGGTGAACTTATCCACCATGACCAATAAGTATTTTTTCTTGTGGCCTCCCCCTTTAAGGGGTCCCACCATATCCATCCCCTAGACCACGAAGGGCCAAGTTATGGGGATCATTTGGAGAGCGGTAGGGGGCATATGGCTCTGATTGGCAAATAGTTGACAACCAACGCAATGTTGGACAAGGTCCTGTGTGTCTGCCCGGGCTGTCGGCCAGTAGAATCCTGTCCGAAAGGCCTTGCTTACGAGAGCTCGGGCTGCCGCGTGGTGCCCGCCTAGTCCTGAATGGATTTCAGCTAAGACATGACGCCCTTCCTCTTCGGAGATGCATCGTTGGAGCACTCCGGTGGTGCTCTTCTTGTAGAGCTCTCCTTCATGGACCTTGTAGGCTTTAGAGTGTCGCACAATACAATGTGCCTCATTTTGGTCCTCGGGGAGCTCTTGCCTATTACGGTAGGCCAAGAAGGGCTCGGTCCACGGGGTGATGACAGCCATTATTTCGTGGGCCGAAGATGTTATTTCGGTGGCAGAGCCCCCGATTACGTCAGAAGGTTCAGAATCTGCGGCTGTGTTCGGAGCCGGACTAATAGTGCCGGACTCCCCTTCCCATGCCACGGACGGCTTGAACAGTCTTTCTAAGAAGATATTAGGTGGGACAGGGTCGCGTCTAGCAATGATGCGGGCAAGGATATTGGCCGCTTGGTTATTTTCTCTGACCACATGGTGGAATTCGAGCCCCTCGAACCGAGCTGACATTTTGAGGAAGACATTGCGATAGGCCGCCATTTTCGGGTCCTTGGCGTCAAAGTCTCCATTTACCTGAGATATTGCAAGGTTCGAGTCCCCGCGCACTTCGAGGCGTTGAATGCCCATGGAGACTGCCATCCGAAGACCATGCAACAGAGCCTCGTATTCGGCCGCATTGTTGGAGTCTGTGTATAATATTTGGAGGACGTACTGCACCATGTCTCTGGTGGGGGATGTCAGGACGACACCTGCTCCCAATCCGGACAGCATTTTAGAGCCGTCGAAATGCATGATCCAGTTTGAGTACGCGTCGTACTCTTTAGGGAGTTCGGCTTCTGTCCATTCAGCAACGAAGTTAGCCAGTACTTGCGACTTAATGGCCTGCCGTGGTTTGTATGTTATGTCGAACGGAAGGAGCTCAATAGCCCATTTAGCAATTCGGCCTGTTGCGAAGTGGTTGTTTATTATGTCATTGAGTGGTACTTCGGAGGCCACCGTGATCGAACACTCTTGAAAGTAGTGTCGTAGTTTCCGGGATGCCATGAAGACCGCGTACGCTATATTTTGATAGTGTGGGTACCGAGATTTGCATGGAGTGAGGACAGTGGACACGTACTATACCGGCTTTTTAAGCGGGAACTTGTGTCCGTCTGCCTCTCGTTCGACGACGAGCACTGCGCTCACAACTTGGTGTGTTGCGGCTATGTATAATAGCATGGGTTTGCCAATGTTTGGCGCGGTCAGGACTAGGTTTGCAGCCAATAGTGCCTTTATTCCTTCCAGTCCGGCCGTGGCCGCGTCCGTCCACTCGAAGTGTTCGGTGCGTCGAAGAAGGCGATAGAGAGGTAGTGCCTTTTCTCCTAAGCGGGAGATAAAGCGTTTTAAGGCAGCCACACATCCAGTTAGTTTCTGGATCTGCTTGAGGTCTGTTGGTATAGCCAACTATGACAGAGCTCGAATTTTTGCCGGATTTGCTTCAATTTCTCTATTGGAAACAATGAAGCCGAGCAATTTTCCGGAGGGTACTCCGAAGACACACTTCTCCGGGTTGAGCTTGATGTCGTATGTTCGGATATTATCGAACGTAAGCCTCAAATCATCTATTAAAGTTTCGACGTGTCTTGTTTTGATGACCACGTCGTCTACGTAGGCCTCTACTGTCTTGCTGATTTGTTTTTCCATGCATGTCTGAATCATGTGTTGATAGGTTGCGCCAGCGTTTTTGAGCCCGAAGGGCATGGTGTTGAAATGGAAGGGGTCGTAATAAGTGATAAAGGCCGTTGCGGCCTGGTCGGACTCTGCCATCTTTATTTGATGGTATCCGGAGTATGCGTCGAGGAAACACAATGAGTCGTGTCCTGCGGTGGCATCGATTATTTGATCAATGCAGGGGAGGGGGAAGGGATCCTTAGGGCAAGCTTTATTGAGGTCCTTGAAATTGACACATAAGCGCCAGGATTTGTCCTTTTTTGGTACCATTACCAAGTTTGCTAGCCAATCCGGATGTTTGATGTCTCTGATGAATCAGGCCTCGAGTAGTTTGGCTAGCTCTTCTCCCATGGCTTGCCGCTTAGGCTCTGAGAAGCGCCTAAGAGTCTTCTTGACTGGCTTGTATCATTTTAGTATGTTGAGGCTGTGTTCGGCCAGCCTGCGTGGGATGCCCAGCATGTCCGAAGGGTGCCAGGTGAAGATGTCCCAGTTTTCACGCAGGAAATCTCGCAGTGCAGCGTCTATGGCGGGGTTCAATTGTTCCCAATTGAAACTGTCTTTGTAGGGTCCGTTGGGTGGACCTGGAATTTGACTATCTCGTCTTCTGGTTTTAAGGAGGTGGATTTAGCTCGCTTGTCGAGTATCACGTCATTTCTGTCCACTATTGCTCGCAGCGTTGTTAGCTCTTCGGCCGCGAGGGCTTCTGATAATGCCTCCAGGGCGAGGGCAGCGGTTTTGTTTTCGGCGCGGAGCGCAACGTCCGGATCACTAGCTAGAGTGATGATTCCATTGGGCCTGGGCATTTTGAGCTTCATGTACCCGTAATGGGGTATAGCCTGGAAGCTTGTGAATGCGTCCCGCCCTAAGAGGGTGTGGTATCCGCTGCTGAACGGGGCCACTTGGAATGTGATTTCTTCGGACCTGTAATTCTCCGGCGTGCCGAATACCACATCTAGTGTGATTTTTCCCGCGCATCGGGCCTCCCGACTAGGGATAATTCCTCTGAAGGTTGTGATGCTTTGCTCAATGCGGCTCCTGTCAATTTCCATCTTGGTAAGGGTTTCCTCGTATATGAGGTTTAGCCCGCTTTCGCCGTCCATGAGCACTTTAGTGAGCCTGAAGCCATCACGATCGGGCTAACGACCAAAGCGGATGGTGCTCGGACTATTCAGAATTGAGGTTCGTCACTGACATTGTAAGTGTCATTCCATGGATTTATTCTTGCCATATGGCAAACTTCTGCAAGGCTGCGCTGAGCTCGCTTGCGCCTGTTATTTGAGGCGAAGGTCTCGAAGACTGTAAAGACCGTATGGTTTTCTTCGGCGCGATGTTGCTCTGCTTTATATTCTGTGAGGAGATCCTCGCCGCTCTTTGCTACCTGCCAGAGTATCCAACATGCTCTAAGGGTATGCGTTGGCATAGTATCCAGTGTGCTGTGAATCCTGCACAGCCCGTTTAGCCATTCTTCCAATACGGTTCCACGCCTTGCGGCGGGCTTTGGCTTTTTAGTACTTGAATCGGGTGACTTACGAGAGCTTACCTTGTTAGCTCGGACAGAGGAATTGGTTAGAGATGGATTGTCCCAAAAGTTTGTTTGGGTTTTCCAGGCGCTTTCCATCGCGCAGTATTTCTGTACTATGGCCGCTAAGTCAGCGAAGCGTACTATGTCGCAGTGACTTATAGCGTTGAGAATCCCTTTGTCCGTGCAATTTTTGCAAAAGAGGGAGATTGCGTCTACCTCACGATAGTCCTTGACCTTGTGCATCACAAGGAGGAATCTGGGCCAGTAATGATGTACTATTTCTTGGGGCTCTTGTCTGATATGTGAAAAAATGGATAAATCTTGGTGGGTGGGTGGTTTTGAATCCGAATCCCGACCCGATCTGCGACCCGGGGGCAAAGAGGCTTCCGAGCTTAATGGCTCGGGTTCTGGGGCGCTGCCTGATCTCTTCGGCCTGCCACCCGATTCTGAGTCCAGGGTCTGGGTCATGTCCTCCCGCGAGCAGGTGTCCGGCTCAGAGAGCTCGGAAATCCGGACATAGTTCGTCCTCAAAGTAAAGGGAGAATTAGGATGATGCTCTTCCACTACCGCTATCTCATGGGTGACCGGTGGAGAGTGAATCTCCCTTTGGTCGGGTTTAAGCCCGATCCGGCCATAGTCCATAGTGACGCCCAGGGCAGCGATGCGATCCAAGAGCTCATTGAGGGAGAAGAGCTCCATTGGGTCCATCTGTTCGTCAAGTTACGAATCGATGTGGAGGCTATTCTTAACGACCTGAGAAGTCATTGTCGGCGCGACACCCGATCGGGCGGCCATAACGAGGCCGCCCAGCCGGAGAGTTTGGCCTAGAGCCAGGGCTCCCCCGGCGGTGATGTTGCCTTTAACAATGAGACGAACCATCAAGCCTTATAGCAACGACATAGAGGAATTCTCAATGAAAGCACCAATTTCGGTGTCAAAACCGGCGGATCTCGGGTAGGGGGTCCCGAACTATGCATCTAAGACTAATGGTAACAGGAGGCGGGGGACATGATGTTTACCCAGGTTCGGGCCCTCTTGATGGAGGTAATACCCTACTTCGTGCTTGATTGATCTTGATGATATGAGTATTACAAGAGTTTATCTACCACAAGATCAGAGAGGCTAAACCCTAGAAGCTAGCCTATGGTATGATTGTTGTTGTCCTATGGACTAAACCCTCCGGTTTATATAGACACCGGAGGGGGCTAGGGTTACACAGGGTCGGTTTACAGAGAAGGAGATCTACATCCGAATCGTCAAGATTGCCTTCCACGCCAAGGAGAGTCCCATCCGGACACGGGACGAAGTCTTCTATATTGTACCTTCATAGTCCTACAGTCCGGCCAAAGCATATAGTCCGGCTGTCCGGATACCCCCTTATCCAGGACTCCCTCAACGGGTAACAAGCAATGAAAGTAAATAAGGTGCATCAAGGTGGCCCAATCCTTTTTGTAGCAAAGGACAAGCCTGGACAATTTCTTATAATGAGAAAAGCGCTCCCGAGGACACATGGGAATTACCGTCAAGCTAATTTTCATCACGCTCATATGATCCCCGTGCGGTACTTTGATAATTTTATATGTGGGTGGATCGGTGCTTGGGTACTGCCCTTTCGTGGACAAGCATCCCACTTATGATTAACCCCTATTGCAAGCATCCACAACTACAAAAGGAGTATTAAGGTAAACCTAACCATAGCATGAAACTAGTGGATCCAAATCAGCCCCTTACGAAGCAACGCATAAACTAGGGTTTAAGCTTCTGTCACTCTAGCAACCCATCATCTACTGATTACTTCCCAATGCCTTCCTCTAGGCCTAAATAATGGTGAAGTGTCATGTAGTCGACATTCACATAACACCACTAGAGGAGAGACAACATACATCTCATCAAAATATCGAATGAATACCAAATTCACATGACTACTAATAGCAAGACTTCACCCATGTCCTCAGGAACAGACGTAACTACTCACAAAGCATATTCATGTTCATGATCAGAGGAGTATTAATATGCAGTAAGGATCTGAACATATGATCTTCCACCATGTAAACAAATTAGCATCAACTACAAGGAGTAATACACTACTAGCAACCCACATGTACCAATTTGTGGTTTTGATACAAGATTGGGTACAAGAGATGAACTAGGGTTTTGAGAGGAGATGGTGCTGGTGAAGATGTTGATGGAGATTGACCCCCTCCCGATGAGTGGATCATTGGTGATGACGACGGTGATGATTTCCCCCTCCCAGAGGGAAGATTCCCCGGCAGAACAGCTCCGCCGGAGCCCTAGATTGGTTCCGCCAAGGTTCCAATAGTAGAAGATGGGCACCGGAGGGCCAACAGGGGGCCCACGAGACAGGGGGGCACGCCCCCCACCCTCGTGGCCAGGGTGTCGGCCCCCTCTGGTACTTTCTTTGCTCAATAATTCTTACTAATTCCAAAAATGACTTTCGTGGAGTTTTAGAACTTTTGGAGCTGTGCAGAATAGGTTTCCAATATTTGCTCCTTTTCCAGCTAGAATCCCAGCTGCCCGCATTCTCCCTCGTCATGATAAACCTTGTAAAATAAGAGAGAATAGCCATAAGTATTGTGACATAACGTGTAATAACAACCCATAATGCAATAAATATCGATATAAAAGCATGATGCAAAATGGACGTATCAACTCCCCCAAGCTTAGACCTCGCTTGTCCTCAAGCGGAAGCCGATATCGAAAAATATGTCCACATGTTTAGAGATAGAGGTGTCGATAAAAATAAAATACGGACATGAGGGCATCGTGATCATTCTTATAACAGCAACATATGATTTCTTATGCTCAAGTAACAATCTATTCACAATGTCAAGTATGGATCATAAACTTCATGAGAACTAAGAAACTATAATCTCAGTCATTGAAGCAATTGCAATTTATCATAACATTGGAAAGAGTCAAGAATAGAGCTTTTCAGCAAGTCCACATACTCAACTATCATATAGTCTTCTACAATTGCTAACACTCACGCAATACTTATGGTTATGGAGTTTTAATCGGACACTGAGAAAGATAGGGGCTTATAATTTCGCCTCCCAACGTATTCACCTTTGGGTGATGTCAACAATAATAGTTCATGCTAACTTACATCCAATTGGATATATATATCAGGATCTTTCCAACACAAGGTGCTTGCTAAAGGATAAAATGAAAAGGGAAAGGTGAAGATCACCTTGACTCTTGCATAAAGTAAAAGACATAAAGTAAAAGATAGGCCCTTCGCAGAGGGAAGTAGAGGTTGTCATGTGCTTTTAGGGTTGGATGCACGAAATCTTAATGCAAAAGAACGTCACTTTATATTGCCACTTGTGATATGAACCTTTATTATGCAGTCCGTCGCTTTTATTACTTCCATATCACACAATCGTATAAAGCTTATTTTCTCCACACTAATAAGTAATACATATTTAGAAAGCAATTTTTATTGCTTGCAACATGACAACTTACTTGAAGGATCTTACTCAGTCCATAGGTAGGTATGGTGGACTGTCATGGCAAAACTGGGTTTAAGGTATTTGGAAGCACAAGTAGTATCTCTACTTGGTGCAAGGAATTTGTCTAGCACGAGGGGGAAAGGCAAGCTCAACATGTTCGGAAGATCCATGACAATATACTTTAACTAAGATGTGAGAAAACATAAACCATTATGTTGTCTTCCTTGTCCAACATCAACTCTTTATCATGTCATACTTTAATGAGTGCTCACAATTATAAAAGATGTCCAAGATAGTATATTTATATGTGAGAACCTCTCTTTCTTTATTACTTCCTATTAATTGCAACGATGACCAAAACTATGTTTGTCAACTCTCAACAACTTTTTAGTCTCATACTCTTTATATGTGAAGTCATTACTATCCATAAGATCAATATGAACTCTTTTATTCTTTTTGTTCTTTCTATTTTCTCAAGATAATAGCAAGATAGCAAAGTCCTTGACTCAACACTAATCTTTATTATAGATAGCTCACGGACTCGATTACATAAAGGATCACAAAGCAAAACTCAAAACTAATTCATACCAAAACTTTATTCTACTAGATCAAGATATTACTAAAAGTATCGAACTAAGTAAAATGGTAAAGATAGGAGTGTGATGGTGATACGATACCGGGGCACCTCCCCCAAGCTTGGCAGTTGCCAAGGGGAGTGCCCATACCCATGTGATTATGTCCTCGGAGGTGGTGAAGAAGGAGTTGTTGATTATGTAGGCTTGTCGTCCGTCTTCCAAGGCATAGGCTCACCATCATAGTAGGGTGATCGAGTCTCCGGGATCCTCAAATCTGCAGCCAAACTCATCCTCTTGAATCTATATTCGTACTCACAATTTTGGTTTTGCAGGTCATATATCTGGGCTTGGAGGTGCTCGATCTTCTCATGAAGCTTGAAGATGGTATCCCCAATGTTCTTGGCGTCTAGCTTGTGGTTGTTGGTGAATTCCACGATCATCATCTGGTTGGCGTTGAGTCCACGCTCCACCATCCCTTGGCACTTGAAAACTTGTTGTTCCATAGCTTCGAGCTTTGTCTCCATGCTTCCAGTACGCCTCGGTACCTCCACATCGCGGATGTGCAGCACCCCCTCATGCATCTCAATGGTTTGAGGGTGTTGTAGCACCTCCACGAGATAGGGGTTGATAACCCTCTCGAAAAACTTGTCCTTGGGAGCCCTTGGAGACGTCATGGTGCTCTAGATCTGTCAGAAAAACAACTCAAAACGAAAACACAAGATTTTTGCGTGATACGATGGTCAAAACCTTCGGAAGATTATATAATAAATTTTACCGACCAAAAGAAGTAATGTGCAAGAAAACAGAGTCCGGGAGGCACACGAGGTGCCCAGGAGGCAGGGGGCGCGCCCAGTAAGGGGGCGCGCCCTCCACCCTCGTGGAGGCCTCGTGTCCTTCCCGAATTACTTCTTGCTTTCCAAAATTCTTAAATATTCCAAAATGGAGAAAAATGCCATTACAATTGTTTTGGAGTCGGTTTACTTACCGTACCACATACATATTCCTTTTCGGAGTCTGAAACGTTCTGGAAAGTGTCCCTTATGTATTCCTCCGGGGTTACGGTCTCAGTAATATTAGTTTCAACAATTATAGGATTACCTGAGATATAATGTTTGATTCTTTGACCGTTTACCACCTTCGGATTTGTGCCTTCGAAGTTGTTGATTTTTATGGCACCGGAAAGATAGACCTCCTCAATAACGTAAGGACCTTCCCATTTAGAGAGAAGTTTTCCTGCAAAAAATCTTAAACGGGAGTTGAATAACAACACATAATCACCTACATTAAACTCATGCTTTTGTATTGTTTTGTCATGCCATCTTTTAACTTTTTCTTTGAACAGCTTGGCATTCTCGTATGCTTGGGTTCTCCATTCATCAAGTGAGATAATATCAAATAACTTCTTCTCACTGGCAAGTTTGAAATCATAGTTGAGTTCTTTAATGGCCCAATATGCTTTATGTTCAGGTTCGAGAGGTAAGTGACATGCTTTTCCATATACCATCTTATACGGAGACATACCCATAGGATTTTTATATGTAGTTCTATACGCCCATAATGCATCATCAAGTTTCTTGGACCAATTCTTCCTAGATCTATTAGTAGTCTTTTGCAAAATTAATTTGAGCTCTCTATTGCTCAACTCTACTTGACCGCTAGACTGTGGGTGATAAGGAGATGCAATTCTATGATTAACATCATACTTAGCAAGCATTTTACGAAAAGCACCATGAATAAAATGTGAACCACCATCAGTCATGAGATATCTAGGGACTCCAAACCTCGGAAAAATAACTTCCTTAAGCATCTTAATAGAGGTGTTATGATCAGCACTACTAGTTGGAATAGCTTCTACCCACTTAGTAATGTAATCAACAGCAACTAAAATATGTGTGTATCCATTAGCGGCAGGAAAAGGTCCCATATAATCAAAGCCCAAACATCAAATGGTTCAATAACAAGAGAATAATTCATAGGCATTTCTTGACGTCTACTAATATTACCAATTCTTTGAAATTCATCACAAGACAAGACAAATTTACGAGCATCTTTGAAGAGAGTAGGCCAATGAAAACCGGATTGCAGTACCTTATGTGCAGTTCTATCTCCAGCGTGGTGTCCTCCATATGGTTCGGAGTGACACTTGCATAGGATCTGTTCATGTTCATGCTCAGGTACACAACGTCTAATAACACCATCAACTCCTTCTTCAAAAATGGTGTGGGTCATCCCAAAAGTAATGTCTTAAATCATAAAAGAACTTTTTCTTTTGCTAGTATGTGAAACTAGGTGGTATAAATTTAGCAACAATGTAATTAGCATAATCAGCATGCCATGGAGCAGTATGAGAAGCATTAATGACCGTTAATTGTTCATCAGGAAAGCTATCATCAATAGGTAGTGGGTCATCAAGAACATTCTCTAACCTAGACAAGTTGTCTGCAACGGGGTTCTTAGCTCCCTTTCTATCAATAATATGCAAATCAAATTCTTGGAGCAAGAGAACCCATCTAATAAGTCTAGGCTTAGCATATTTCTTTTCCATAAGATATTTAATAGCAGCATGATCAGTGTGAATAGTGACTTTAGAATCAACAATATAAGGTCTGAACTTATCACAAGCAAATACAACTGCTAAGAATTCCTTTTCAGTAGTAGCATAATTTCTCTGGGCAGTATCAAGAGTTTTACTAGCATACTGGATAACATTTAATTTCTTATGAACTCTTTGCCCTAGAACAGCACCTATAGCATAATCACTAGCATCGCACATAATTTCAAAGGGTAAAGTCCAATCAGGTGGCTGAACAATAGGTGAAGTGATCAAAGCTTTCTTAAGTATTTCAAATTCTTCTACACAATCATCATCAAAGACAAAAGAAATATCTTTTTGCAATAAATTAGTCAGAGGCCTAGAGATTTTAGAAAAGTCCTTAATGAACCTCCTATAAAAACCTACATGACCAAGGAAACTTCTCATACCTTTAATGTCCTTGGGACATGGCATCTTTTCAATAGCATCAACTTTAGCTTTATCAACTTCAATACCTCTCTCAGAAATTTTATGCCCCAAGACAATGCCTTCATTAACCATAAAGTGGCACTTTCCCAATTCAAGATGAGACTAGTGTCTTCGTATCTCTGAAAAACTCGATCAAGGTTGCTCAAGCAATCATCAAAAGAGGATCCATAAACGGAGAAATCATCCATGAATACCTCACAAATCTTTTCACAAAAGTCAGAGAATATAGCCATCATGCATATTTGAAAGGTAGCAGGTGCATTACATAAGCCAAAAGGCATACATCTATAAGCAAAAGTACCGAAAGGGCAAGCAAAAGTAGTTTTTAATTGATCCTTCGCTGACACAGGTATTTGAGAGAAACCAGAATAACCATCTAGAAAGCAGAAATGTGTATGTTTGGATAGTCTTTCTAGCATTTGATCAATAAAAGGTAAAGGGTAATGATCTTTATTAGTAGCTTTATTTTAGGAACGACAGTAATACCTCCCTTCTTAGGGACGCAATGAACAAGACTTACCCAATCACTATCAGTAACGGGATAAATGATACCTGCCTCCAGGAGCTTTAGTATCTCCTTTCTTACCACTTCTTTCATCTTAGGATTTAACCGTCGTTGATGATCTCTAACTGGTTTTGAGCCTTCGTCCAATTTAATTTTGTGTTGCATAGAGTGGGACTAATGCCCTTAATATCATCCAGAGTATATCTAATAGCAGCATGGTGCTTCTTTAGAGTTTTCAATAATCTTTCCTCTTCTTGCTCTGAAAGGTTAGCACTAATAATAACAGGATATATCTTCTTTTCATCAAGATAAGCATATTTAAGATTGTCAGGTAAAGGTTTGAGCTCAAACACATGATCACCCTTGGGTGGAGGGGGATCCCCTAGGATTTCAACATGCAAGTTGTGTTTCAAAATGGGAGCCTGTTGAAGGAATACTTCATCTATTTCCCTTCATTCATTCATAAACATATCATTTTCATGGTCTAGCAAATATTGTTCTAACGGATCAGTAGGAGGCAAGGCAATAGAAGCAAGACCAATAATTTCATCCTTACTAGGCAATTCTTTATCATGGGGTTGTCTACAAAACTTAGCAAAATTAAACTCATGAGACATATCCCCTAAGCCAATTGTAACAACATCCTTTTTGCAATCAATCTTAGCATTAACAGTATTCAAGAAGGGTCTACCAAATATAATGGGACAAAAGTTATCTTGTGGGGAACCAAGAACAAGAAAATCAGCAGGATATTTAACTTTCCCACACAAGACTTCAACATCTCTAACAATCCCAACTGGTGAAATAGTATCTCTATTGGCAGGCTTAATAGTAACATCAATACCTTCTATTTTAGCGGGTGCGATATCATGCATAATTTCTTCATATAAGGAATGAGGTATTGCACTAGCACTAGCACCCATATCACATAAGCCATGATAACAATGATCTCCTATTTTAACAGAAATAACAGGCATGCCTACAACGGGTCTATGTATTTTAGCATCAGGTCTAGCAATGTTAGCAGCTTGTTCACAGAAGTAAATAACATGCCCATCTATATTATCATCCAAGAGATATTTAACCATAGCAATACTAGGTTCAACTTTAATTTGCTTAGGAGGTGTATATGTTCTAGTATTACTCTTACAAACAACAGTTGAAGCTTTAGCATGATCCTTTATTATAACAGGGAAAAGTGGTTTCTCAACATAAGTAGTAGGAACAATAGGATCATTATAAGTAATAGTCTTTTCTTCAACTGTAATAGGTGCAACTACTTTTACTTCAGTGGGAGGATAATATTTAAACCACTTCTCCTTAGGGAGATCAACGTGAGTAGCAAAAGATTCACAGAAAGAAGCTACTATCTCAGAGTCAAGTCCATATTTAGCGCTAAATCCACGAAAAACATCGGTATCCATAAAAGATTTAACACAATCAAACTTAGGTGTCATACCTGGCTCCTTACCATCGTCGGAACCCCAATCTTCAGAGTTGCGTTTAATTCTTTCCAGTAAATCCCACTTGAATTCAGTAGTCTTCAGCATATAAGAACCAGGACATGAAGTATCAAGCATGGTGCGATCATTGAGAAAAAGTCGAGCATAAAATTTTTGAATAATCATTTCTCTTGAGAGCTCATGATTGGGACATGAATATAACATTGACTTAAGCCTCCCCCAAGCTTGAGCGATGCTTTCTCCTTCGCGAGGCCAGAAATTATATATGTAATTATGATCACGATGAACAAGATGCATAGGATAGAACTTCTGGTGAAATTCCAACTTCAATCGTTTATAGTTCCAAGATCATGTATCATCACATAGCCTATACCATGTCAATGTGTCTCCCTTCAAAGATAAAGGAAAGACCTTCCTCTTGAAAACATCATCAGGAATACCTGCAAGCTTAAATAATCCACAAACTTCATCCACAAAGATAAGGTGTAAATTGGGATGCAATGTTCCATCTCCTGCAAAGGGATTAGCTAGCAGTTTCTCTATGATACCCGAAGGAATCTCAAAGTAAAAAAATTCAGTAGGTTCAGTAGGTTGAGGAGCAACTATTTGCTCTATTGGTCGGGGTGAAGATACCCCGAACAACCCCTCAAAGGATTCGTTTCCATAGTAACAAGTGACAGAAAATTTAAGCACACTATATAAATGTTTCCTTACCAAGTTCCACTCACCAAAGGCGCTTCACTCCCCGGCAACGGCGCCAGAAAAGAGTCTTGATTATCCACAAGTATAGGGGATCTATCATAGTCCTTTTGATAAGTAAGAGTGTTGAACCCAACGAGGAACAGAAGGAAATGACAAGCGGTTTTTAGTAAGGTATTCTCTGCAAGCACTTAAATTGTAGGTAATAGATAGTTTTGTGATAAGATAATTTGTAATGGGTAACGAGCAATGAAAGTAAATAAGGTGCAGCAAGGTGGCCCAATCCTTTTTGTAGCAAAGGACAAGCCTGAGCAATTTCTTATAATGAGAAAAGCGCTCCCGAGGACACATGGGAATTACCGTCAAGCTAGTTTTCATCATGCTCATATGATTCGCGTTCGATACTTTGATAATTTGATATGTGGGTGGACCGGTGCTTGGGTACTGCCATTTCTTGGACAAGCATCCCACTTATGATTAACCCCTATTGCAAGCATCCGCAACTACAAAAGAAGTATTAAGGTAAACCTAACCATAGCATGAAACTAGTGGATCCAAATCAGCCCCTTACGAAGCAACGCATAAACTAGGGTTTAAGCTTCTGTCACTCTAGCAACCCATCATCTACTTATTACTTCACAATGCCTTCCTCTAGGCCCAAATATGGTGAAGTGTCATGTAGTCTACGTTGTCGCTGTCAAAACGGGTGGATCTCGGGTAGGGGGTCCCGAACTGTGCGTCTAAGGCTAATGGTAACAGGAGGCGGGGGACACAATGTTTACCCAGGTTCGGGCCCTCTCGGCGGAGGTAATACCCTACTTTCTGCTTGATTGATCTTAATGATATGAGTGTTACAAGAGTTGACCTACCACGAGATCGTAGAGGCTAAACCCTAGGAGCTAGCCTATGATTATGATTGTTCTTGTCCTACGGACTAAACCCTCCGGTTTATATAGACACTGGAGGGGGCTAGGGTTACACAGAGTCGGTTACAGAGAAGGAGATCTACATATCCGAATTGGCAAGCTTGCCTTCCACGCAAAGGAGAGTCCCACCCGGACACGGGACGAAGTCTTCTATCTTGTATCTTCATAGTCCAACAGTCCGGCCAAAGTATATAATCCAGGACTCCCTCAGTAGCCCCTGAACCAGGATTCAATGAAGATGAGTCTGGCACACAGATTGTCTTCGGCATTGCAAGGCGGGTTCCTTCTCCGAATTCTCCATAGAAGATCTTGAACACAAGAGGATCGTGTCTGGCTCTGCAAAACAAATTCCACATACCACCATAGAGAGTACAATATTCCACCAATCTAATTTGCTGACAATTTTGCACCGCGTGACATCACGCCACGGCCCGGTCATTATTCGAACCATTTTTCTCAACCTGCTACTGCACATATTGCGAGGCGGTTTCATTGACACGTCTTGTCGAAGCAGAGATCGTGTCCCCTTATCACGGGATTCTCATTAATACGGGTGTGGATAACCCAAGCCATCAACACGGTGCTTCGGGAACAAGCGAGTTTACCGGGCAAGTGGGGAGACGCATGGTTTCTACCGTCTTTATAAAGAGATAAGGATTCCCTTTTTTCACCCACGCCTTCTTCTTTCTCTGCTCATCCATTCTCCCTTGCTCGAGCTCCAGCACCCAAGTTCTCACCCTCTCCGCAAAGCCATTCCAAGCATGTCCGGAGCGGGAGGCAAGTGGTTGTCCTCCTCCCTTAAGGAGGAGGACATCATGAAGCTCTGGGAGGCCAGATACCAGGCCGCAGACATCGCGCACCGGCTCCCTACCGAAGGGCAGATCATCCCTACCCCGGAGCCCCAGGAGAGGGTAGTGTTTCTCTATCACTTTGTCCGTGGACTGGGATTCCCCCTCCACTCATTTGTCCGCGGGCTCATGTTTTACTACGGGCTGGACTTCCATGATCTGGCCCCCAATTTCATCCTCAACATCTTGGTGTTTATCGTCGTGTGTGAGGCCTTCCTCCGCATTACGCCCCACTTCGGCCTATGGCTGAAGACCTTCAACATGAAGCCGAAGGTGGTGGTCGGCCAGCAAGCAGAGTGCGGAGGCGCCATGGTGGGCAAGATGCCCAATGTCACTTGGCCTGAAGGCTCCTATGTGGAGACCGTGAAGGGGTGGCAGTCGGGGTGGTTCTACATCACCGATCTGCGCGACACCAACTGGGTAGCGGGCCCCGAATTTCGATCCGGCATCCCCATGCGGCTCACCTCGTGGAAAGAGAAGGGCTTATCCTGGGGCTCATCGGTGGAGCTGACCGGACTCCAGACCTGTATCAAAAACATGATAAGCAAGAAAATCAAGCTTCTCAATGTGGTCCAGGTCATTCTCTTCCGCCGGATCCTTCCGTGTCAAAGACGGGCTTTCAATATGTGGGAGTTCGACCCGGCCAAACACCAGACGCTGCGAGAGCTCTTCCATACGATGCACAAAGATGTCTGGAAGGTGTTGTTCAAGGCCGCCGAGGTACCTCCTCCCATAACCGAGGATCGCGGACTCAGCACAAAGCGCCCCGCCAATCCAGTAAGCTCTTTATATTTTGCAAGATGTTTCTTTCCCCAGTATATTCATGGGAGGAATCTAAGCCTCCACGCCAATTCAACGGGACTGGGTGGCGGTAGCGGACTAGATTGACTGTCCAGCTCCACTACCTGAAGATCCAGCAATGACTCTCTTAATGGAGATGCTGTTTCCGGCGCCCTACGAGGTGTCGGAGAAGAAGGCCAAGAAGAAGGCCACGGGGACCAGGAAAGGTCTCTGGCGCAAGGTTGTGTCGGACTCATCGTCCGAAGACACCGAGGCGCGCTCCTCCAACAAAAACGAGGAGGAAGAAGAAGAAAGCCCTCCCCCCCAACCCGGGGGGAGAAAAGGAAGGTCGCCCCGTCTGGGGAGGCCGAAGGGTCCAAGAAAGGAAAGACCCTCCCTCCGGACCACTCCACCATAGTCGCCTACAGCGACGAGGAGTGGTTGCCCAGGGACAAGCCCCTGGAGAAGTCATATGTATCCGGACACTATAATACTTCCGATACGTATTGCTTTAGCGCTTCTTATCATGCCAAATATGATCGCGCAGTCCGACCAAACCCCACATCAACGTATCCTCCTCGGATGGGTCTTTGAGTCAGTCGGCGATGAGCAGCGATTCATTCCTGACAGCCACCTCCCCCCGGCCCGCGGACGACACCGAGGTGTTGTCCCAGAGGATACCAGACTAGGGGGAGACTCTTATGGAGACGCCCCAAGGCGAAACCCCAGACGTCGGGTGAGGAAGTCCGGGGTTAAGGGGTCCTCGGACAGCCGGACTATATACTTTGGCCGGACTGTTGGACTATGAAGATACAAGATTGAAGACTTCGTCCCGTGTCCGGATGGGACTCTCCTTTGCGTGGAAGGCAAGCTTGGCAATTCGGATATGTAGATCTCCTCCTCTGTAACCTACTCTGTGTAACCCTAGTCCCCTCCGGTGTCTATATAAACCGGAGGGTTTAGTCCGTAGGACAATAACAACCATAATCATAAGCTAGCTTCTAGGGTTTAGCCTCTATGATCTTGTGGTAGATCAACTCTTGTAATACTCATATCATCAAGATCAATCAAGCAGGAAGTAGGATATTACCTCCGTCGAGAGGGCCCGAACCTGGGTAAACATCATGTCCCCCGCCTCCTGTTACCATTAGCCTTAGACGCACAGTTCAGGACCTCCTACCCGAGATCCGCTGGTTTTGACACCGACATTGGTGCTTTCATTGAGAGTTCCGCTGTGCCGTCGCGATAGGGCTTGATGGCTCCTTCAATCATCTTCAACGACACGGACCAGAGGGGGGTTTTCCTTCCCGGACAAATCTTCGTATTTGGTGGCTTCATACTGCGGGCCAACTCGCTTGGCCACCTAGAGCAGATCGATAGCTACGCCCCTGGCCATCAGGTCAGGTTTGGAAGCTTGAACTATACTGCCAATATCCGCGGAGACTGGATCGTCGATGGATTCGAGCCCATGTCAGGTACGCCAAACAGTCACGACGAGCATGACTTAGATCTGCCATCAGACAGTGTTCGGGTGATCGCACCTGCGGTGGCACCGGGAATCAATCCGGAGCAGATCACGCCCTCCGAGGACGGGTGGATGGACCCCGCCACGGAGGTCGCACACTCATCGGCGTTGGAGCCGAACACTGATCCCACCTCCTATGAGGACGGTTTCATCGGACCCTTGGACTCGTCTCCGGCTATAGGATCCGAACCGCGTACGTCCGTGCCTATCGAATCTGATTGGGCATCGGTCATGGAGTTCACCTCCGCAGATATTTTTCAGCACTCGCCCCTGGGTGATGTGCTAAATTCATTAAGGTCTCTTTCCTTGTCGGGAGAGTCTTGGCCAAACTATGCCCGGCTCGAGTGGGAAGCGAACGACGAAGAAATTCGTTCCCCACCCACCACCCACTTAATAGCCACTGTCGATGACTTAACCAACGTGCTTGACTTCAATTCCGAAGACATCGACGGTATGGTCGACGATGCAGGAGAAGAATAGGAACCACCGCCTATAGGGCGCTGGACAGCCACCTCATCATATGATATATATATATATATGTATATGTATATATGTATATATATATATATATGGTGAACACCCCCAAAGAAAAGCAATGGTGATGATGCAACTGAACATAATCCCTTGGAGAAGCAACCTAGGCATCGGCGTCACAGGCGCCGCTCCAAGCCCCACCATAGCAAAAATAGTGATACCGACGCAAGAGATGATAACAATCTGGATGGTGCCGAAGACAAAAACAACCCTGCCCAGCCAGGCTTCAAGCAGGCCGAGCAAGAAGATGGGCAAGCTAGCCCTAAAGAATAGGCAACAGATGGAGAATCAGAGGATGATAATTACATGCCTCTCTCCGAAGACGAAGTAAGCCTTCGCGACGAAGAATTCACCGTGCCTGAGGATCCCGTCAAGCAGGAGCGCTTTAAGCGTCGGCTTATAGCCACTGCAAAAAGCCTGAAGAAAAAGTAGCAACAGCTTCAAGCTGATCAAGATCTGCTAACTGATAGATGGACCGAGGTCCTGGCTGCCGAGGAATACGGACTCGAGCGCCCTACAAAAAGTTACCCAAAGTGCAGGTTGCTACCTCAACTCGAGGAGGAGGCGTTAAAGCCCACACTATCAGCGCATGATCCGGCTGACCGGCCACCCCGTGGCCGAGACAAAGCGGCGTACCATCCCGAAGTCCAGACCGCACCCCGTCGCCAACCAAACAATAATACTAAGGCCCGGGGCTACACGAAGGACCTACGAGACATATTAGAAAACAAAGCAAGACAGTCAAGATCGATCTACGGATCACAGGGGCGCGCCACAACGCGTGACGATGAACGTCATGTCGGATACAATAAACAAAAGTCCGACCAGGCCAAATACAACAGACCATATTCATTTGAACTATGTCGGGATGTAGCCCGGCATAGAGGTGCCGCACACCCCCTATGCTTCACTGATGAAGTAATGGATCATGAATTCCCAGAAGGGTTTAAACCCATGAACATTGAATCATATGATGGCACAACATACCCCGTGGTATGGATCGAAGATTTTCTCCTACACATTCACATGCCCCGCGGCGATGACTTACATGCCATAAAGTACCTACCACTTAAGCTCAAAGGACCGGCTCGGCACTGGCTGAATAGCCTGCCAGCAAGCTTCATTGGAAGTTGGGAGGACCTGGAAGACGCTTTCCTCGACAACTTCCAGGGCACTTACGTGCGACCACCGGATGCTGATGACTTAAGTCACATAACCCAACAGCCCAAAGAGTCGGCTAGGAAATTCTGGACTCAGTTACTAACTAAAAAGAACCAAATTGTCGACTATCCGGATGCCGAAGCCTTAGCAGCCTTCAAGCATAACATCCATGACGAATGGCTCGCCCGATACCTCGGCCAAGAGAAGCCAAAATCCATGGCAGCCCTCACGACACTTATGACCCGCTTTTGCACGGGCGAGGATAGTTGGCTGGCTCGTAGCAACATCACACCAAAAAACTTCAGCGATTCAGACGCCAGAGACAGCAACGGCAAGCCACGACGCAATAGACACAAGCGTCACAACAATGGAGACAACACCGAAGACACGACAGTCAATGCCGGATTCAGAGGCTCTAAATCCGGAGAGCGGAAAAAGCCATTTAAAAGAAACAATCCAGGCTCGTCCAGTTTGGACCGCATACTTGATCGCTCATGTCAAATTCACGGCACCCCCGACAAACCAGCCAACCATACCAACAGAGAATGCTGGGTGTTCAAATAGTCCGGCAAGATGAATGCCGAAAACAAGGAAAAGGGGCTGCATAGCAACGACGACGAGGAGCCCCGGCCGCCGAACACTGGAGGACAGAAGAAATTCCCTCCCCGGGTGAAAATGGTTAATATGATATACGCAAGCCATATTCCTAAACGGGAACGGAAGCGTGAACTAAGGGACGTCTATGCGATGGAGCCAGTCGCCCCAAAGCTCAACCCATGGTCCTCTTGTCCGATCACTTTCGATCGTAGGGACCATCCTACCAGTATCCATCATGGCGGTTCGACCGCATTGGTCCTTGATCCTATCATCCACGGATTCCATCTCACACGAGTCCTCATGGACGGTGGCAGCAGCCTGAACCTGCTCTATCAGGATAGAGTGCGCAAAATGGGCATCGACCGCTCAAGGATCAAGCCCACGAAAACCACCTTCAAGGATGTCATACCAGGTGTGGAGGCCTATTGTATGCGCTCAATCACACTGGAAGTGGTCTTCGGATCTCCGGACAATTTCCGAAGCGAGGAGCTAATCTTCGATATTGTCCCCTTCCGTAGTGGCTATCATGCGCTGCTTGGATGAACCGCATTTGCCAGATTCAATGCGGTACCGCATTATGCATACCTCAAGCTCAAAAAGCCAGGACCTCGCGGGGTTATAACAGTTAATGGAAACACAGAGTGCTCGCTCCGTACGGAAGAGCACACTGCGGCCCTTGCGGCAGAAGTACAAAATAGCCTTCTTAGGCAAACAGCCAATTCGGCGATAAAGAACCCGGACACTGACAAGCGAGTCCGTAGTACCCTGCAATAGGATCATCCGGCACGTCCAAAGCTTGACTAGCAATTCAGCATCTGCCCTTATCTCAGCCAAGCAGCAAAATTTGTGTCGCGCGTACATAATTACGCACTTAAAATACCATGGGCATAGGCGGAGGCACGGCTATGACACGGTCCACAATGCGGTTCGACCGCCCCAGGACCCACGCATCATTTCACCTTTTTTTCTTAGGTCCCCATCTTCAGGAGGCTCTTCCGATAGGCCGACTATCGGACACATAGCGGGACGGACACACCAAGAATACAAGAAGCTGGGGTGTCCAAGGGAATCCTCAGGTGGTTTGTTATAACGATCATTATACCTATTTTACATACCCGCACACAGCTTGCTCCTGGCCAGGATGTGTCAAACAGTCCTATTTTGCTTATCGCACTACTTATATATGTACGCTTTGACGTATCATTTGAATAAACAAGGGAAAATAGTGTACAGCGTCAGCTTACTATCACGATTATTTACCCCTTTCCTTTACTGCTTATTTATTACACCCGTGCATTTTGGTATGCCCAGTTTGCCAGGGGCTTCAGTGTACCCCATAACATGCCAAGAAAAGTCCGAACACTTTGACAGTGCAGCACCCCGAACTTATAGCATTATATGCATCAGCTCCGAATCATGTCTTGGGTCAATAATTGGGTTTTCCCGGCTCCTATGTTTTGGTACCTTATGTTCCGCTATATCGGCTAATGTAGCACAGGGAGAACTACTACGATTGTGTCCCAGTTCTTCTGGACAAGCACATCAGTAGAGAAAGCCGAAAACTGACTGTCATGATAAGGCGAGAGCTGGTTGCTGTTCGAGAGGTATCAAATCCTTAAAGATTTTTTCCGCTTCAGGCGAGGAATCGGCCTCGTCCAATTTAGGCGTGTATAGAGCCCCGGGTCCGGTCTTCTGGATACTAGGGACTTCACCAAAATTTAAAATTGTAGACTTCTATGGCCAAGTGAGAGTGATAAAGATGTATAGTTTGATTGCCTTATTCGGTGCATTAAACACCTCCTTAAAAGGACCAAAACTTTGGATAAAGAGTGTTTATATTTATCCCGAACACCGCAGTACTAGTTACATGGGAGCAGAAGTCGGCGACTGGCCAGCTCTCAAGATTTTATAAACGGCAGCACAGAAGGTAATATTTTAAATTAACAAAGCGCCATATAGCGCATATGAACTCATTTTCATATTACAGGATGATATGAGTACATTCATTCAAATATTACATCCTTGGCACATTCATCGGCCACAAGGCGGGCACCCTTAATGACATTATCATAATACTATTCGGGGTGGTGATGCTCCTTGACCTTCGGCGGCCCCTCTGTCACCAGCTTCTCGGCATCCATCTTCGCCCAGTGCACTTTCGCACGGGCAAAGGCCCGGCGTGCACCTTCAATGCAGACGGACCACTTAATGACTTCAAGCCGCAGACAGGCATTTACCATCCGCTTGAAAAGGCCGAAGTAGCTGTCGGGCAGAGTGTAACACCCCAAAAATTTAACCAGGTTTTAGTTATTAAAATTTTGCCAAGAGTTTAAAATTTTTGCATGCAAGTATATCTCTGTTGATTTCAAAACTTTTCTTTTAATATTAAGAAATTTTTCCCAAGTGGATCCTTCCAAAATATATTGGACTTATTTTCCCTCTCATTTAAAAAAACATCTCTCAATCAGGAGATTTATTTATAAAATTATTTCACCCTGAGCTTTATTCTTTAAATGACTTGTTTTAAAATTTGGAGCTCTTTTTGAACTACAACCATTTGATATATTTAACTAAAAATTTCACCAAAGTTTGGAGATATCATGTGATGTCTCTAAATCACTTTTGTGCATTAATATATTTCATTCATTGGATATTTTGAGTTCTACACCAAGTTTTCAAATCTGGTCCAGTGGGCAATTTTACACTACAACCTATTTAAATATTTCTTTAAAACTTCTACCAAAATTAGGGGAGGTCAGTAGGAGCATATTATTCCACTTTGTGCAAAAACCTATTTATGTTCTTTGAAAAATTGAGTGAATCATCCTCTTTTTCATTCTGGTCCAGCCTTGTGATTTCTACTGCAACCCTATTTAATTTTGCTCCAAAGATCTTGTGTTTTCTCCTACTTGTAGACAGCCCTACCAAACCCCTAAATCCAGGAGCATGCACCCATTGGATTAATTTTGGTTCATGGAATAATGTCATTTATTTCCTGTCCGGAATTGTAGTTTTGAAAAACTTGCACTAACAAGTTTGTGCTTTTCACAAACTAACCTCACCACTCTCTCTTGCATCTAAGGAGACCCTGATCTGGAGGATTTGGCCACCCCAAGAAGAGCCTAGGTGCCTGTGGCATTTTGTCAAACACCTGGAGAGCATAGCCAGATTTGGCATGGATTCAAGTTTACACTATGAACTTGGTCACCTGACCTAACAACAATGCCCATTCACCCTCTATCTAACCCTAACCTAACCCTGTTTCTTCCCAGCCTCAACCGCGACCTCTAGCATGCTCTGGCATTACGTCGAGCACGTCCCGTGCACGCCCGGAGCGCGAGCAGAGCGTGCGTTTGGCACGCGTTTTGCACGTGATGCGCCTGAGCCGACGCGTCGCGCCCCTGGCCTTGCCTCCACTGCAGAGCCACGCCACGCACGTCCCTCCTCACCGCAACACGCCAAGCCGCCCCTCGCCACGTCCCCGACAGGCCAGGAGCTAGCCGCCACAGCCGCCGACAGCCCCAGCTCCGTTCAGCGCCGCCCAAGCCTCTTCCGCTCGCCACCTGGCCCCTGGAACAGCGCGAGCTCATCCACGAGTGTGTCCGCTAGCGCTCGTCGCCGCCACGACGCCCTAGCTACAGAATAGTGGTCGCCGGCGACCTTATTCGTAGCCGCCGCGGAACCGCCTTGCCACGCTATAAAAAGGGACCCCGAGCCCCTCTGAGCACGCACGCAACCTCAGGCTACCCCATGGAACCCCCATAGCCCGCAATCGTCAGGGAAACGCCGCCTTCTTCGTCTCCGGCAACTCCTGCCGCCGCCACTGTCTCGTTCACTCCGGCGCCACCAGGGCTTCCCCCTCTCCACTCTCTTCACCAGAAGTCCTCTCTTCCTCCCGTGAATAGATCACCCTACTCAATTTGGTTCGGGAGCCATCGCCGCCACAAAACCACTTCGCCACCGAAGCCTCCTCCGCCGCGAAGCTCGCCGCCGGCAGCTCCCTCCGCCCCCACCTACCTGACGACCACCAGGATGACCACCCTGGAGTGGAGGATCCATCCCCGCCCTTGGGGCCCCGCGAGGAGCCGCCAGTCGCCGGCGACGATCGCCGGAGCTCCGCCTCCGCTCGGGACAGAGGAAGGAGAGGGAGAAAGACTTGTCAAACCTGACTAGTGGGCCCCGTGGACCCACTGTCAGTGACCCACTCCGCCGCCACGCGTGTTAAGTGATAGCGTAAAACCCCAAGTACGTAACCCCTACTTAGAAAGCGTATTCGTGGCTGAAACGTTTTCTTTTGTTTTATTTTTAAAAAACATAATTTGACCAAAACTTTGACTGGTTATATCTTTTTAAATACAACTCCAAATGAAATGATTCTTTTTCCTACCTCTCTCAAATTTCACCTAGTTTATTTTAAGATTTATTTGAAAAAATTTCAGAACAACTTTTGGTGCTGTTTTTATTTTGTGTGTTAATTCTTTTATATTGCTAAAATAGGATTTTTGAAGAGAGGAGAAATGTTTCAAGTTTTGGAGTGCACCCTGCCTTTCCACACATTGAAGGCAAGCATTCTGAACCCCGGCATAATATTTTTGTGTGTTCGATGACACATTCATAACATCACCTCACTTTGGAGAAACTTGTTATTTCATGTGATATGATCATATGCATGGGTGCATGTTATTGATTTCCATGCTGTTGGAAATGGACACGCTTGTGATGATAATCACCCTCATGTGCCTTGCATGCATACCGGCAGGAACCCGGGAAAACCTCTGCCTTGGGTAGGCATGAGTTTGTCGCCGGTCTCCGTCGGGACGGTTATGTCTGGTATGGCATGGCAAGGTGATATGAGCGGTGACTCTGTTGGTTGAAATATATTCGTCATGCTAATCATGCAGGGAATACTTAAACCTCCTGAGTCGACCATAGATCGAGTCTTGTGCCAGTAACCCCCATACTTGTTTCGTACTACCACTCGTCTCTATAGCAAGTAGAGTACTGTTCAGTAAGTTGTCAACCTCTTTCTAGCACACACCGTACAGAGAGGCCATGGTGGAAGATACCGGTTGTAGCTGGTAGGCAGGCCACCTGGTCCGGGGGCATGGGTGTTTCCGGTTGGGACCGAGAGGGGAGGCCACCCCTTAGAGCGCGCGATATAAATTTGATCCCATGCTACGCGAGGTTGTAGCCTCCCCACTTAGAGTTTGCTTAACAGGTGTCATGGGTGATTCCGGACACGTGTGAGATAAGCTGGTGTGTGCAAGTTAGGTGTGTTTTCAACAAAAAGACCGTAGACGGAATTAGTCCCGATGGACTGAAGAAATCCGTTACTCGTGGGTAAAGAGTACACCCTCTAAAGAGATTAAACCTATTCGAATAGCCGTGTCCATGGTTAAGGATTACAGTCTGGGATGGGTCAAGTGTCGGTCTTAGTGTCAGTCTTCGGAGGTGAAACTGTTAACCAGAACTGGAACTACTACCTGTGACTTGTGATAATTATGATTATTATTATTGTTGACTAACCCGTGATATTATTGTTATTATCGAGTATCTCTGGGATGGTTCTACCTCCGGGATATTCACTATGATTGTTTATTTTAAAGCCCTTTGTGTGGTGTCGCTCAGACGCCCGACTGTGGCATTTCTTTTAAAGCCCTTTATGTGGCGTTGCTCAGACGCCCGACTGTGGCATTTCTTTTAAAGCCCTTTATGTGGTGTCTCTAAGACGCCCGACTGTGGCATTTCTTTTAAAGCCCTTTATGTGGTGTCGCTCAGACGCCCGACTGTGGCATTTCTTTTAAAGCCCTTTATGTGGTGTCGCTCAGACGCCCGACTGTGGCATTTCTTTTAAAGCCCTTTATGTGGTGTCGCTAAGACGCCCAACTGTGGCTTTGCTTGTTATTTATTTCATAAATTTTAATACTACTATGTTATTGCAATTTTATAAATAACTTGCTTGCACGCATCAGAGATTTATTTATCTTTTGTGACTGACGTCATGAGCATAAAATATTTTTAGCACATCATTATTATATTATACCTGTGTTCATAATGTTTGCGAGTACATTCAAAGTACTCACTGTCTTGTCCCTGGCTATTATCTTGGCCAGATTTTCTTGCACGAAGAGGAGCGACGCGATGACAGCCCTGGAACCTAAGTAAGGGAGATAGCAGCCTCGCGAAGATAGGAGTTAACCTGGTCAGCTGTTCCTGTGGGAAATGGAGTCCCATAGACACTGATGTTTCACAACCCGCTTCCGCCATCAACCACTAGAAACCATTTGTTGTACTCACAGGCCAGAATGGCCTTGTACTACATATTTTGTTTTCTGCTTGGAATTTCTGTATCAAGTTGGAGCCTCATCAGCTAACAGTAATCCTGGGGCTGATGAGCACGACGGTCTTTTCTGGAAATTTATTACCCGGAAAACCGGTCGTGACAGACTTGGTATCAGAGCCAGGCTAACCATTGGCTAATCCTATCTTAGCCAGGTCGAAAAACTTAGGCAAACCAACCCACTAGACCTTAGCCAAACCCCAGCCAAGCTTCTCGTGCAAGATAGCCACACAGTATTCCCGACACTTTTGGCAGTCGGTGCCCAACCTATCAGCCTAGCCTGTCGATCGCACACCAGTGACCAGCACCCAAGGCGCCTCATTCGCAAGCGTGCGGAAGAAGACTCCGTCCCCTTTTTCCTATAAAAAGGGCACGCTAGTCTCAACCCAGCACAGCACAACCGCTACCCCAAACCGAGCCACAATGCCTGGCCCCATAGTGCACAACAAGACCACAACAACCAACCTTGGAGGTTTTGTGACCATCCTCGCAAACCTCACCCGTCGTGCCTATGCGTTAGAGGAGCCACCAGAATATGTTGTGTACCAAGGACCCATGAGCGGTGAAGAACGTCAATTCTGGGCCACTGTACACATCTACGGTAAGGGTATAGCACCCGAGCGCCCCTACAGGTTCACCGGAAGAACAACTTCCTTTGAGCCACAAGCCATACAACTAGCTGCTTGAGAGGCTATAGTTCATCTCAGGCACTTGTCGCCCAGAGTTAACTGTCGCTCGTTCCACTACTACCCCAGACGCGAAGGGTATGGAAGACCACCCCAAGTTGCCAACGGAGATCACGAGACAGATCCTGCATTGTTGCACCTGGTGCTCTATATAAGTGCACAAGAGGAACTATGTGATCAAATCACTATTGATTTAATTGCAGCTCGTGGAGAGCTGGTTCGTCGAGCCCCGGCGAGAGAAGAAAACGAGCCCAACACCGACAACCCAGTCGTGCTGTTTGGACAACCGATCGAGACCCCGAGATCAGCTCCAGCCACCAACCGAGATGCTTTGATGACCCCAGAAGTGCTTCATCGCCTTTTGGGAACACACTCCAACGGGATTGTGGCTAACAATCCCCGCGATGGTCATCATCGCTACCCCGACCATGTCGTTCCTCCGCCATCTCCGACTAATCCCGGCAGTGAGACACGTGGAGAAGCCTCGACATCCACCAGGCACGCCCGTTTACACATTAACGAGGTAGACTAAGCCGTACGAGTAGTACCGAGTCTCAGTGTATCCACACTTTGTAATCATGCGACCGTGTATATTAACGCAGCCTGTCGTGGTGCCTCTGTTTTAATGGTAGCCTTGCGTATTTTCTTTGTCAGCGCATAGTTGCACATTTTCCGGGCACAACTACCAAAACCAACCCGACGACAACCACAGTAACACGTCTCTTTATGAGATATGTGTATCTCTGACACTGACCCGACCTTTGGAGCTAAGCTGGCAAATTTATTACCTTTCACCACGGTAAAATGATCCGACTCCATTGCTATATAAAGGCCACCTTGTGACCTTACCCAGCAACCCTCACCTTGTGCACCACACTCACAACTTTTTCCGGTCATGCCGAGCCCCAGCATTCACCTGAGAACCCCAGATGCAACCCCAGGTAGCTTTGTCAAAATATTGTGGGACTTTACCCGCAGTACCATGGGTTCTACCCAGCCACCCCAGTACGAGCTGTTCAAATTTAGAATCACCCCATCCACCTCGGAATATTGGGCAGCAGTGCACATCCCTCCCGTAGACTCCAATCAAGATCCAACAGAAGTTTCCTTCGTGGGGAAATCTATGCCAACCCCACACTTGGCCATAGAAGCTGCTACGAAAGAAGCGATTACTCGTCATCGATCCGCAGTACCCTATGCCCGCGAACGAGGATACTATTACTTTCCGAGCCGTGCAGCACCCGGAGAAGTAACGTCTTTTCCCGGTGGGCGTATTGAGAGAGACCCAGTTCTGGCCAACCTTATCCAGTACATCATCGCTCAAGAGCATTTGAACCAACGAGTGATGGATTATCTCCAGAATCTCACTGATCTGAATCCTCAGATTGCCATCGGCAGACCACTGAGGCCCGACCCGGAGAGACGCATACATCGACTGGTCAATCCACTTCCTCCGATAGAAGAGGAGTGTATCCCTTTACCAGAGACATTTTATCAGGACCCCACCCAGCTACCGTTTTCATTTTAGACGTCACTACTATATTTGTTTTTGCAGCATTTATATTTGCATGTATCTTATGCATGGTACCCCAAATTTGTGCGACGAGTCGAGTATTTAGTTTCTACTGCTATGAATAATTTTTCTTCGTGATTAACATGTGTAACCGCGAAAGATCCTAGTATGAGTTTTCTTTTTACTGAATTGCTGCATCATTTATCCCCTCACTATGTGGATTATTATTATTTTTATTCACGCAGCACCACGGCAGCAGTCTCACAACCGCTCGAACGCATATGGAACTTTTGTTTTTCACAACGGCTCTTAGCAAATCTCGAGGACGAGATTTTTCTTAAGGGGGGTAGTATTGTAACACCCCAAAAATTTAACCAGGTTTTAGTTATTAAAATTTTGCCAAGAGTTTAAAAAATTTGCATGCAAGTATATCTTTGTTGATTTCAAAACTTTTCTTTTAATATTAAGAAATTTTTCCCAAGTGGATCCTTCCAAAATATATTGGACTTATTTTCCCTCTCATTTAAAAGACATCTCTCAATCAGGAGATTTATTTATAAAATTATTTCACCCTGAGCTTTATTCTTTAAATGACTTGTTTTAAAATTTGGAGCTCTTTTTGAACTACAACCATTTGATATATTTAACTAAAAATTTCACCAAAGTTTGGAGATATCATGTGATGTCTCTAAATCACTTTTGTGCATAATATATTTCATTCATTGGATATTTTGAGTTCTACACCAAGTTTTCAAATCTGGTCCAGTGGGCAATTTTACACTACAACCTATTTAAATATTTCTTTAAAACTTCTACCAAAATTAGGGGAGGTCAGTAGGAGCATATTATTCCACTTTGTGCAAAAACCTATTTATGTTCTTTGAAAAAATTGAGTGAATCATCCTCTTTTTCATTCTGGTCCAGCCTTGTGATTTCTACTGCAACCCTATTTAATTTTGCTCCAAAGATCTTGTGTTTTCTCCTACTTGTAGACAGCCCTACCAAACCCCTAAATCCAGGAGCATGCACCCATTGGATTAATTTTGGTTCATGGAATAATGTCATTTATTTCCTGTCCAGAATTGTAGTTTTGCAAAACTTGCACTAACAAGTTTGTGCTTTTCACAAACTAACCTCACCACTCTCTCTTGCATCTAAGGAGACCCTGATCTGGAGGATTTGGCCACCCCAAGAAGAGCCTAGGTGCCTGTGGCATTTTGTCAAACACCTGGAGAGCATAGCCAGATTTGGCATGGATTCAAGTTTACACTATGAACTTGGTCACCTGACCTAGCAACAATGCCCATTCACCCTCTATCTAACCCTAACCTAGCCCTGTTTCTTCCCAGCCTCAACCGCGACCTCTAGCATGCTCTGGCATTACGTCGAGCACGTCCCGTGCACGCCCGGAGCGCGAGCAGAGCGTGCGTTTGGCACGCGTTTTGCACGTGCCGCGCCCGAGCCGACGCGTCGCGCCCCTCGCCTTGCCTCCACTGCAGAGCCACGCCACGCACGTCCCTCCTCACCGCAACACGCCAAGCCGCCCCTCGCCACGTCCCCGACAGGCCAGGAGCTAGCCGCCACGGCCGCCAACAGCCCCTGCTCCGTTCAGCGCCGCCCAAGCCTCTTCCGCTTGCCACCTGGCCCCTGGAACAGCCGCGAGCTCATCCACGAGTGTGTCCGCTAGTGCTCGTCGCTGCCACGACGCCCTAGCTACAAAATGGCGGTCACCGGCGACCTTATCCGCAGCTGCCGTGGAACCGCCTTGCCACGCTATAAAAAGGGACCCCGAGCCCCTCTGAGCACGCACGCAACCTCAGGCTACCCCATGGAACCCCCATAGCCCGCAATCGTCAGGGAAACGCCGCCTTCTTCGTCTCCGGCAACTCCTGCCGCCGCCACTGTCTCGTTCACTCCGGCGCCACCAGGGCTTCCCCCTCTCCACTCTCTTCACCAAAAGTCCTCTCTTCCTCCCGTGAACAGATCCCCCTACTCAATTTGGTTCGGGAGCCATCGCCGCCACAAAACCACTTCGCCACCGAAGCCTCCTCCGCCGCGAAGCTCGCTGCCGGTAGCTCCCTCCGCCCCCACCTACCTGACGACCACCGGGATGACCGCCCTGGAGTGGCGGATCCATCCCCGCCCTTGGGGCCCCGCGAGGAGCCGCCAGTCGCCGGCGACGATCGCCGGAGCTCCGCCTCCGCTCGGGACAGAGGAAGGAGAGGGAGAAAGACTAGTCAAACCTGACTAGTGGGCCCCGTGGACCCACTGTCAGTGACCCACTCCGCCGCCACGCGTGTTAAGTGATAGCGTAAAACCCCAAGTACGTAACCCCTACTTAGAAAGCGTATTCGTGGCTGAAACGTTTTCTTTTGTTTTATTTTTAAAAAACAGAATTTGACCAAAACTTTGACTGGTTATATCTTTTTAAATACAACTCCAAATGAAATGATTCTTTTTCCTACCTCTCTCAAATTTCACCTAGTTTATTTTAAGATTTATTTGAAAAAATTTCAGAACAACTTTTGGTGCTGTTTTTATTTTGTGTGTTAATTCTTTTATATTGCTAAAATAGGATTTTTGAAGAGAGGAGAAATGTTTCAAGTTTTGGAGTGCACCCTGCCTTTCCACACATTGAAGGCAAGCATTCTGAACCCCGGCATAATATTTTTGTGTGTTCGATGACACGCTCATAACATCACCTCACTTTGGAGAAACTTGTTATTTCATGTGATATGATCATATGCATGGGTGCATGTTATTGATTTCCATGCTATTGGAAATGGACACACTTGTGATGATAATCACCCTCATGTGCCTTGCATGCATACCGGTAGGAACCCGGGAAAACCTTTTCCTTGGGTAGGCATGAGTTTGTCGCCGGTCTCCGTTGGGACGGTTATGTCTGGTATGGCATGGCAAGGTGATATGAGCGGTGACTCTGTTGGTTGAAATATATTCGTCATGCTAATCATGCAGGGAATACTTAAACCTCCTGAGTCGACCGTAGATCGAGTCTTGTGCCAGTAACCCCCATACTTGTTTCGTACTACCACTCGTCTCTACGGCAAGTAGAGTACAGTTCAGTAAGTTGTCAACCTCTTTCTAGCACACACCGTACAGAGAGGCCATGGTGGAAGATACCGGTTGTTGCTGGTAGGCAGGCCACCTGGTCCGGGGGCATGGGTGTTTCTGGTTGGGACCGAGAGGGGAGGCCACCCCCTAGAGCGCGCGATATAAATTTGATCCCATGCTACGTGAGGTTGTAGCCTCCCCACTTAGAGTTTGCTTAACAGGTGTCGTGGGTGATTCCAGACACGTGTGAGATAAGCTGGTGTGTGCAAGTTAGGTGTGTTTTCAACAAAAAGACCGTAGACGGAATTAGTCCCGATGGACTAAAGAAATTCGTTACTCGTGGGTAAAGAGTACACCCTCTGCAGAGATTAAACCTATTCGAATAGCCGTGTCCATGGTTAAGGATTACAGTCTGGGATGGGTCAAGTGTCGGTCTTAGTGTCGGTCTTCGGAGGTGAAACTGTTAACCAGAACTGGAACTACTACCTGTGACTTGTGATAATTATGATTATTATTATTGTTGACTAACTCGTGATATTATTGTTATTATCAAGTATCTCTGGGATGGTTCTACATCCGGGATATTCACTATGATTGTTTATTTTAAAGCCCTTTATGTGGTGTCGCTCAGACGCTCGACTGTGGCATTTCTTTTAAAGCCCTTTATGTGGTGTCGCTAAGACGCCCGACTGTGGCATTTCTTTTAAAGCCCTTTATGTGGTGTCGCTCAGACGCCCGACTGTGGCATTTCTTTTAAAGCCCTTTATGTGGTGTCGCTCAGACGCCCGACTGTGGCATTTCTTTTAAAGCCCTTTATGTGGTGTCGCTAAGACGCCCGACTGTGGCTTTGCTTGTTATTTATTTCATAAATTTTAATACTACTATGTTATTGCAATTTTATAAATAACTTGCTTGCACGCATCAGAGATTTATTTATCTTTTGTGACTGACGTCATGAGCATAAAATATTTTTAGCACATCATTATTATATTATACCAGTGTTCATAATGTTTGCGAGTACATTCAAAGTACTCACTGGCTTGTCCCTGGCTATTGTCTTGGCCAGATTTTCTTGCACGAAGAGGAGCGACGCGATGACAGCCCCGGAACCTAAGTAATGGAGATAGCAGCCTCACGAAGATAGGAGTTAACCTGGTCAGCTGTTCCCGTGGGAAATGGAGTCCCATAGACACTGATGTTCCACAACCCGCTTCCGCCATCAACCACTAGAAACCATTTGTTGTACTCACAGGCCAGAATGGCCTTGTACTACATATTTTGTTTTCTGCTTGGAATTTTTGTATCAAGTTGGAGCCTCATCAGCTAACAGTAATCCTGGGGCTGATGAGCACGACGGTCTTTTCTAGAAATTTATTACCCGGAAAACCGGTCGTGACACAAAGGCTCGCCAGGCCATAGCCGGACTATGAGGTCCTTCATGGCCAGTTCGGCCGCCTTGTGAAGTTCGACCAGTTGCTTCAACTGGTCGCTCAAGGGCATTGGATGTTCGGCCCCATTATATTGGGACCAAAACAGCTTATCTGTCAAACTCCCTTCCTCAACTTGGTAGAACTCTACGGCATCAGAGATGCTGTGCGGTAGATCTGCGAATGCTCCTGGAGAGCTCCGAATTCAAGTAAGTAAAAGGAAAGTCTCCTTCACATGCTTGCTTTGCATAATGAAAGCCTTACCCACCGCTATCTTCTTGGCTGCCTCAATCTCCTGGAGGGCCTTCTCAGCTTCGACCTTAGCGTCTTGCATGCTCTGACGGGCCTTCCCAAGCTCCGACTTTTGCATCTTGGAGTCACGCTCCAAGGACTCAAATTTTTTGATGAAATCCTGGAGCTCTTGCTGGACCTCATCAACCCGAGCCTCTTGTTTTTCGCGCTCGGTGCACTCCTTGGCCGCTTTGTCTTCGGCATCAGACAGCGCCTTCTTAAGGGCCGCCACTTCGGTCGTGGCCCCTATTAAAATTCATCATGCTTCTATTAGCATCAACAAATTTTTTTTCTTTATATAACACACAGACGAGGTATCACTCACCTTTGTTCTCTTCGAGCTGCCTCTTCACGAGGCCGAGCTCTTCTTCAGCCCACCCCATATTCTGCTTCAGTCCTGAGACCTCCGGAGTGAGGGCGGCGGCGGCCAGCAGTGATGCCTGCTTATTCACATAGATATAATATGATTAGACTCCTGGGGATAATATTTGATCCTCTGTTCGGCCTTTCTTTCCGAACACCAAACAGAGCATCAGGGGCTACTGTCTATACTGTGATATTTTTTCATAATTTAATTACTTACCTCAAAGACTGTCAGGAGGCTGGCGCAGGCTTCGGTCAATCCGCTTTTGGCAGACTGAACCTTCGCAATCACCATACTCATAAGAGTACGGTGTTCTTCATCAAGGGAAGCGCTCTAAAGCGCTTCCACCAGGTTATCCAATGCCTCTGGATGGACAGAGGTCATTGGCACAAGCGGCTTGCCCCCCTTAGCGAGGGGCTGCCTGCTTGAGTCCGGAACCACTGGAGGTTCCGGCACAGTATCCGGCTGGGGGCCAAGCTTGCTGCAGCCCCCCTCATCAGAATCCATGGGGATTTCCCCTCCCCCCCATGAGCCCGGCATCAGGGGTCTCGCCTTGAGGCGCCTCTAGAACTATCTCCCCCTGGCCTGGTATCCTCTGAGACAACACTTCGTGTCGTCCGCGGGCCGGGGAGTGGAGGCCGTCGGGAGCGAATAGCTATTCATCGCCGACAAGCTCAAAGACCCATCCGAGGAGGATAAGTCGATGCGGGCTTTGGACAAACTGCACAAACATATTTTGACATGATAAGAAGCCATAAAGCTAAACATGCCAGAAGTATTATGGTATCCGGATACTTACGGCTTGGCCAGGGGCTTGTCCCTGGGTAGCCACTCCTCGTCGCTGTAGGCGGCTGTTGTGGAGTGGTCCGGAGGGAGGGTCCTTCCCTTCTTGGACCCTCCGGCCTCCCCGTATGGGGCGGCCTTCCTTTTCTTCTCCCCCTTGGTTTTGAGGGAGGGGGTTTTCCTCTCCCTCCTCCTCGTTGTCGTTGGAGGAGTTCGCCTTGCTGTCTTTGGATGATGAGTCCGAGACAACCTTGCGCCGGAGACCTTTTCTGGTCCTCGTGGCCCTCTTCTTGGCCTTCTTCTCCGGCACCTCGTAGGGCGCCGGAAACAGCATCTCCTTTAGGAGAGCAGTTGCTGGATCTTCAGGCAACGGAGCTGGACAGTCGATCTGCTCTGCTGTGGCCACATATTCCTGTTAAATCAGTATGATGGCTTAGATTCCTCCCACGAACATACTGAGGAAAGGCACATCTTGTGAAATATAGAGAGCTTACCGGATTGGTGGGGCGCTTTGCGCTGAGTCCGCGGTCCTCGGTGGTGGGAGGAGGTACTTTGGCGGCCTTGAACAACACCTTCCAGACGTCTTTGTGCATCATGTCAAAGAGCTCTCGCAGTGTCCGGTGTTTGGCCGAATCGAACTCCCACATGTTGAATGCCCGTCTTTGACATGGGAGGATCCGGCGGAAGAGCATGACCTGGACCATGTTAACAAGCTTGATCTTCTTGCTTATCATGTTTTTGACGCAGTTCTGGAGTTCGGTCAGCTCAGCAGGTGCACCCCAGGCTAAGCCCTTCTTCTTCCAAGAGGTGAGCCGCATGGGGATGCCAGATTGGAATTCGGGGGCCGCCGCCCAGTTGGTGTTGCGTGGCTCGGTGATGTAGAACCACCCCGATTGCCACCCCATCACGGTATTCAGATAGGAGCGTTCGAGCCAGGTGACATTTGTAACGCCCCAAGACCGACGCTCGAGAAGACTTCCAGCTATTCTGAGTTTCACCGTGTGTTTTATTTGCTTGTTGCATTGCATCATGTCATCTCTTGCATTGCATCGTTTCATCATGCCATCATTTCATTAATTTTTAAAACTCAACTAAATAAATTGCATAGATCTTTTGATCTATTTAAATCGAGGGATATTCACATGGTGATTTCTCTTTAAAACATATTCAAAGTCTCCTACTATTATTAGGGAGCTATAATAAAATTACTCCATTTATTTGGAATTAACCATAACCCACTTGCAAAATATCCCTTGGCCTTTTCTTCTTCAAGTTTTGGCTCTCTAACCTTGCCAATAATTATTTTGCCATTTTCCGGAGCTCCACCCAAAATCCGAACATTTTTGGACCTTCCTTTTATCAAGTCCTAGTTCAAACCCATTTGAATTAAATTCAAATGAGTTTGAATTTAAATCTTTCAATCATGGCCTTTCTATTTTTCTTGGAACGAGCATATTTTTGTGAGTCCAGGAAAATTATCCACGTGTCCAACTTCTTCCCCGACACCTCCTTCCTTCTTCTTTTCTTCTTTGTTATTTTCTGTTTTAGAAAATAAGAGAGAGGGAGAGGAGAGCCCAGCAGGCCATCTAGGCCCATCCGCACCCCAGGCCAGCCACCTCTTCAGCCCACCAGCCGCAGCCCACTACCTAAACCGGCCCAAGGCCCAGCCGTGCCCCCTCTAACCCTAGCGCAGGGGAGAGCTCAGCTCGATCCCATCTCTCCCTCTCGTTCCCGCGCGCGCCGCCAGAACCCTTCACTCGAACTCCCCTCTCCCGATCCACTTCTCTCCCTCGATCTCCTCTGCCTGCGCCGCCTCGACTCCTGGTCTGGCCACCACCGCCCGCTTCTCCGCTGCCACGCCATCGTCTTTAGGCACTCGAGCACGAGCTCGTCCGCGCCCCGCCTCCTATTCTTTGTGTTCGCGCGCCCGCAGCGCTCGGCCTCCTTCCACGCGCCATGTCCGCCTCGCCTCCTCTGCTCTGCCCGTACCAAGCCTCTACACCTTCCCGTCGGCCAACTCCGGCGGCCCTCCATCGTCGCTCGAAACCCCCATGTCCGCAAACCCTGCTGCCGGCGCAGGCTGCCAGTTCGTTCTATCCCTTTTGAACACTGTCAACCGAAGCCTTTTTGTGATGTTCTGTCTTGGATCCCGTCAAGACCGCCTCGAGTTCGACTACGACGTGCACGACTACATTCGATGTGGATTTCGTCAAGTACCCCTTCGGATGCGCTAAGTTCGACTACATGGTCCGCCAAGTTCCTCTACCGATGACTCGAACGCCTACGAACGTGTACAACTACCGTCTCCGTGTACAACTACTTCCACTACTTCCCACGACGTCCGTGAACCACTACCGTCGCCTCAAAGATGTTGGATTCGTCAAGTACCTCTCCGAGACGAAACGTGAACGTCTACTTCCACTACCGTCGCGAGAACGACTACTTCCACTACGACCCGTGAACGACTACTTCCTTCGCCGAACCCGAATCGCTCCGAAACGCACGCTTCGAAGGTATAACCACCGAGATGACCGCCCGTGATCGAATGCATGTGTTGTATGAGATGTACCATATGTTTGCACCGTGTCCGAATTGTCACTCTTTTCCATGCCACTATCCCATGGGAACCCGGTAGTCGGGAGCACCCCACCATCTCTAGCATGTTGCACACATCCGCACGCCTCCTTTTGCACCAGTATCTCCGTGAGCTATCGGAACCGATATGTTGCCGTGGCATCATTTTCGGATTCATTGCCGTGGCACCCGTTTTGTTCCGCCATGGTGACCAAATGCCTCGTATCATGCTCATGTTAACGTTTTCATAAATTGCATAAAACTTGTATATGTTATCTGCATCATGATAACAACATTTAAAATGCTAAAAATTGTGTTTGCATTAAATTGCTAAATGACATGGGGACTTTCCGGAATTGTTGTTTGTTGTTTCCGGCCTCATTTAAAATTTCCTAGCTAGGTAGTTTTATTATGCTTCACCCATTTTGCCATGTTTAATAACATTTAAAATTGTTGGGTACATAAACGAGAGTTAAACTAAATAATTGTTGTGGTGTTCCGTCAATATGCAACTCGTTGCAAATTGAGCTCCACTTAACTTGTAGAATTGTTTGTGCACTTTGCCATGCCATGCCTCATTAAATCGGACATGCATCATACTTGATTGTGCATCATGACATGTTTATGCTTATGTGTTTACCATATTGTTTGCTTCTTTCCGGTTTGCTTCTCTCGTTAGCTTCGGTTTCGTTCCGGAGTTGTGAGGATTCGTTCGACTACGTCCGTTTGTCTTCTTCATGGACTTGTTCTTCTTCCTATCGGGATCTAAGGCAAGATGACCATTACCCTCGATATCACTTCTATCTTTGCTTGCTAGTTGCTTCGTTCTATCGCTATGTTGCGCTACCTATCACTTGTTTACCATGCCTCCCATATTGCCATGTCAGCCTCTAACCTTTTCACCCTTCCAGCAAACCATTGTTTGGCTATGTTACCGCTTTGGCTCAGCCCCTCTTATAGCATTCTTAGTTGCAGGTGAAGTTGAAGATTGCTCCATGATGGACATTATTATGTTGGGATATCACAATATCTCTTATTTAATTAATGCATCTATATACTTGGTAAAGGGTGGAAGACTCGGCCTTTTGCCTGGTGTTTTGTTCCACTCTTGCCGCCCTAGTTTCCGTCATGCCGGTGTTATGTTCCCGGATTTTGCGTTCCTTACGCGGTTGGGTGATTTATGGGACCCCCTTGATAGTTCGCTTTGAATAAAACTCCTCCAGCAAGGCCCAACCTTGGTTTTACCATTTGCCTACCTAAGCCTTTTTCCCTTGGGTCCTGCAGACTCAAAGGTCATCTTTATTTTACCCCCCCCCCGGGCCAGTGCTCGTCGTGAGTGTTGGTCCAACCAGTTAACCGCCGGTGGCCACCAGGGGCAACTCTGGGCTGGCCTACCGGAAGTTTGGACAATCCGGTGTGCCCTGAGAACGAGATATGTGCAGCTCCTATCGGGATTTGTCGGCACAGCGGGAGGCTTTGCTGGTCTTGTTTTACCATTGTCGAAATGTCTTGTAAACCGGGATTCCGAGTCTGATCGGGTCTTCCTGGGAGAAGGTATATCCTTCGTTGATCGCGAGAGCTTATCATGGGCTAAGTTGGGACACCCCTGCAGGGTATATTATCTTTCGAAAGCCGTGCCCGCAGTTATGAGGCAGATGGGAATTTGTTAATGTCTGGTTGTAGATAACTTGACACCAGATCCGAATTAAAACGCATCAACCGTGTGTGTAGCCGTGATGGTCTCTTTTTGGCAGAGTCCGGGAAGTGAACATGGTTTTGGGTTATGTTTGACGTAAGTAGGAGTTCAGGATCACTTCTTGATCATTGCTAGTTCACGACCGCTCCGTTTGCTCTCTTCTCGCTCTTATTTGCGTATGTTAGCCACCATATTTGCTTAGTGCTTGCTGCAACTCCACCTCTTTACCACTTCCTACCCTTAAGCTTAAATATTCTTGATCTCGCGGGTTTTGAGATTGCTGAGTCCTCGTGACTCACCAGATACTACCAGCAGTTGCAGGTGCCGATGATACCAGTGCAGGTGATGCAATCGAGCTCAGATGGGAGCTCAATGAAGACCTTGGTCGTTGCTATGTTTCATTTCATGTTGATCAGTAGTGGAGCCCAGTTGGGACGATCGGGGATCTAGCAGTTGGGTTATCTTCTTTTCTTTTGGCTTCGTCCATAGTCGGACTATGTGTGTACTCTGAATGATGTATGATTTACTATATGTTCATTGTGTGAAGTGGCGATTGTAAGCCAACTCTTTATCCCATTCTTGTTCATTACATGGGATTGTGTGAAGATGACCCTTCTTGCGACAAAACCACAATGTGGTTATGCCTCTAAGTCGTGCTTCGACACGTGGGAGATATAGCCGCATCGTGGGTGTTACAACATTGGGCATCTTACCCACCATAGAGCCTCCGCACTCTACTTGCTGGCCAACCACTATCTTTGGCTTCACGTTGAAGATCTTCAGCCACAGGCCGAAGTGTGGCTTGATCCGGAGGAAGGCCTCGCACACGACAATAAACACCGAGATGTTGAGGATGAAATTAGGAGCCAAATCATGAAAATCTAGCCCATAGTAAAACATGAGCCCATGGACAAATGGGTGGAGGGGGATCCCAGTCCATAGATGAAGTGGGCGAGGAACACAACCCTCTCGTGGGGTTCCGAAGTCGGAACGATCTGACCTACGTCCGAGAGCTGGTGTGCGATGTCTGCGGCCAAGTATTCGGCCTCCCGGAGCTCCGTAATGTCCTCCTCCGTGACAGAGGAGGCCATCCACTTGCCTCCCGCTCCAGACATGTTTGGAATGGCTGTACGGAGAAGGTGAGAACTGGGGCGCTGGAGCTCGAGCGTGTGAGAATGGATGAGCGAAGGAGGAAGAAGGCATGGGTGAAAAAGGAGAATCCCTATCTCTTTATAAAGGCGGTAGAAACTGTGTGCCTCCCCACTTGCCCATTAAAATCGCTTATTCCCCAAGCGCCACGATTGATGGCACGATTGGGTAACCCATGCCCCTATTGATGAGAATCCCGCGATAAGGGGACACGATCTCTACTTCGACAAGACGTGTGATACGTCTCCAACTTATTTATAAGTTTTGATTGTTCCATGCTATTATATTACCTATTTTGGATGTTTATGGGCTTTACTTTACACATTTATATCATTTTTGGGACTAACCTACTAACCGGAGACCCATCGTGTATTGCTGTTGTTTTTTTTGCCTATTTCAGTATTTCGAAGAAAAGGAATATCAAACGGAGTCCAAATGCAATGAAACCTTCGGCAGCATGATTTTTGGAACGAACGTGATCCAAAGGACTTGGAGTGCAAGTAAAGAAGCAGCTGAGGCGGCCACCGTCCTACTTCTTCCTCCTATATATACCCACATACCCCAAGAACATCAGAACAAGCCACAATAACCTAGTTCTGCCGCCGTAACCTTCTGTATCCGCGAGATCCCATCTTGGAGCCTTCGTCGGCGCTCTACCGGAGGGGGAATCGACCACGGAGGGCTTCTACATCAACACCATAGCCCCTCCAATGAGTTGTGCGTAGTTTACCACAGACCTTTGGGTCCATAGTTATTAGCTAGATGGCTTCTTCTCTCTTTTTTGGATCTCAATACCATGTTCTCCTCAATCTTCTTGGAGATCTATTCGATGTAACTCTTTTTGCGGTGTGTTTGTCGAGATCCGATGAATTGTGGGTTTATGATCAAGTTTATATATGAGAAATATTTGAATCTCCTATGAATTCTTTTATGTATGATTGAGTTATCTTTGCAAGTCTCTTCGAATTATCAGTTTGGTTTGGCCTACTAGATAGATCTTTCTTGCAATGGGAGAAGTGCTTAGTTCAATCTTGCCGTGTCCTTTCCCAGTGACAGCAGGGGCAGCAAGGCACGTATTGTATTGTTGCCATCGAGGATAAAAAGATGGGGTTTATATCATATTGCATGAGTTTATCCCTCTACATCATGTCATCTTTCTTAATGCGTTACTCTGTTCTTATGAACTTAATACTCTAGATGCATGCTGGATAGCGGTCGATGTATGGAGTAATAGTAGTAGATGTAGGCAGGAGTCAGTCTACTTGTCACATACGTGATGCCTATATACATGATCATGCCGAGATAATCTCATAATTATTCGCTTTTTTATCAATTGCTCGACAGTAATTTGTTCACCCATCGTAATACTTATGTTATCTTGAGAGAAGCCACTAGTGAAACCTATGGCCCCCGGGTATATCTTTTATCATATAAGCTTTCAATCTACTTTTATTTGCATCTTTACTTTTCCAATCTATATCATAAAATACCAAAAATATATTTATCTTATCATACTATCTCTATCAGATCTCACTTTCGCAAGTGGCCGTGAAGGGATTGACAACCCCTTTATTGCGTTGGTTGCGAGTTTTTTGTTTGTTTGTGTAGGTGCGTGGGACTTTTGAGGAGCCTCCTACTGGATTGATACCTTGGTTCTCAAAAACTGAGGGAAATACTTACGCTACTATTGTTGCATCACCCTTTCCTCTTCAAGGAAAACCAACGCAAGCTCAAGACGTAGCAAGAAGGATTTCTGGCGCCGTTGCCTGGGAGGTCTTCGCTCAAGTCAAGACATACCAAGTACCCATCACAAACTCATCTCCCTCGCATTTACATTATTTTCCATTTGCCTCTCGTTTTCCTCTCCCCCACTTCACCCTTGCCGTTTTATTCGCCCTCTCTTTCCCAATCTCCTCTCCTCTCTTTCGCTTGAATTTTTGTTTGCTTGTGTCTCCATGTGCCTTCTATGTGATTGCATCTTTGCTTGCTAAATCTATTGATATGGATCCACTTAAAGTGTTCTACTTGGATCATCTTCGATCCTTATACGCTCATGCTGAAACCCCAACTAGCCTAGTTGACGGGAAATCTTTAGATGAGCATGCTTGTTTTGTGCGTCATCGTGTGTCTTAAAAGGAATACTCTTATGGGATCAAATAAATCGTTTGTTGTGTTATGCTTGGAATCTTTGTGAAATTTGTGATTTTACTTGTTGCTCTAAGAACCCTAAAAAACACCTTCCCTACCTATGTGAGTTTAATGATAATGAAATCCTATATTCTTATGCAAAGGGTGTTTATAGTTACTATGATATCGAACAAATTGAAGAATTTGTTGCTTTTAAGGGTGCTTATGAAGTTTCTTCTTTGATTGAAAAGTATGATATTACTCTCTATGAATCTGAAAATTTTGACATACTTCAATATTCCTATGAAAACTATGCTCATAATGTCTATGTCAAAGAATTTATTGAGAGAATGACCGTTGGTTTGGAAGAGAATAATGATATGCATGAATCTATAGATAATGATGATCCCAATGATTTGATTAAAATTTCCCTTGATGAACATGATGCTTGCTATTCTTTTGGCCATGATGCCAATATTTATGAAGATGAATTTGCTATAGTTCCTTATGTTAAACATGAGATTGTTGCTATTGCACCCATACTTGATAGTTCCTTCGATTAAAAGCATGATTGCAATGATGTTATTATAAATTCTCTTGATGTCAATTGTGCTAATAATATGCAAAACCCTAAGCTTGGGGATGCTAACATTGCTATGTCTACTACTTGTTGCAATGATCATGATTGGGGTGATTCTTTTTACGATCTTGAAAATTTATTTAAGCCCCATGATGAATATGAGATTGATAATAGTGTTTGCAATATTATTGAAGGTGGGTTTGGAAGAGTGTTAACTTTAGATCCCACATATTTGGATTTTGATCAATCTTATGGTATTTTAGATAAAAGTGGGCTTGGAGAGGTCATGACTTTAGTTAATGTTAATCCCACTATTTTGGAAGAGTGTCAACTTTGCATGCATATGGATCGTGTTGAGAATATGTTATGTGATAGCTATTTTGTTGAATTTGCTTATGATCCTACATGTAATTATTATGAGAGAGGAAAATAAGGTTGTAGAAATTTTCATGTTACTAAATTACCTCTCGTCATGTTGAGATTGCTATCGTCTCTTTCTTCTTCCTTGCATATGCTAGTTTTTGCTTGCCTTGCAAATTTGTTTGCTTATAATATGCCTATGCATAAGAAGTATGTTAGACTTAGATGTGTTTGTCGCATGTTTTATGATGCTCTCTTTATGCTTCAATTCTTGTCTTTCATGTGAGCATCATTGAAATCTCAATGCCAAGCTAGGGGCGTTAAACGATAGTGCTAGTTGGGAGGCAACCCAATTTTATTTGTGTTTTTTGTTTTTGTTTCTGTTTAGTAATAAATTTTTCATCTACCTTCTGTTTAGACGTGTTTTTATGTTTTAATTAGTGTTTGTGCCAAGTAGAACCTATAGGATAACCTATGGTGATAGTTAATTTGATTCTGCTGAAAAACAAAAACTTTGCACGCACTAATTTAGTTTTGTTAAATCACAAAAACGTGCTTTTGCGTTGATTATTTTTTCTGTAGATCAATAGACAAATTTCCCAGGACTTCCTATTTTGGTAGGAATTTTAGAGTTCCATAAGTATTCGTGGGTTACAGATTACTACAGACTGTTCTGTTTTTGACAGATTCTGTTTTTCGTGTGTTGTTTGCTTATTTAGATGCATCTATGGCTAGTATTAAGTGGTATGAACCATAGAGAACTTGGAATACAGTAGGTTTAACACCAATATAAATAAAGAATGAGTTCATTACAGTACCTTATGTGGTGGTTTTGCTTTCTTTCACTAACGGAGCTTATGAGATTTCCTGTTGAGTTTTGTGTTGTGAAGTTTTCAAGTTTTGGGTAAAGAATTGATGGACTATGGAATAAGGAGTGGCAAGAGCCTAAGCTTGGGGATGCCCATGGAACCCCAAGATATTCAAGGATAGCCAAAAGCCTAAGCTTGGGGATGCCCCCGGAAGGCATCCCCTCTTTCGTCTTTGTTCATTGGTAACTTTAGTTGGAGCTATATTTTAATTTGCCACACGATATGTGTTTTGCTTGGAGCGTCGTGTATGATATTAGTTTTTGATTTTTAGTTTACCACAATTATACTTGCTGTACACACCTTTTGGGAGAAGCCCACTTGATTAGAATTTATTAGAATACTCTATGTGCTTCACTTATATCTTTTGAGCTAGATAGTTTTTGCTCTAGTGCTTCACTTATATCTTTTAGGGCACGGCGGTGGCTTAATTTTGAAGAAATTGTTAGTTTCTCATGCTTCACTTATATTATTTTGAGAGTCTCTTAGAACAGCATGGTATTTTCTATGGTTATAAAATTGGTCCTAGAATGGTAGGCATCCAAGTTGGGTATAATAAAAACTATCATAGAAGTGAATTGGATGCTATGATCAATTTGATACTTGATAATTGTTTTGAGATATGGAGATAGTGATATTAAAGTCTGCTAGTTGGGTGATTATGAATTTAAAGAATGCTTGTGTTGAAGTTTGTGATTCCCGTAGCATGCACATATGGTGAACCGCTTTGTGATGAAGTTGGAGCACAATTTTATTTATTGATTGTCTTCCTTATGAGTGGCGGTCGGGGACGAGCGATGGTCTTTTCCTACCAATCTATCCCCCTAGGAGCATGTGCGTAATACTTTGTTTTTGATGACTTGTAGATTTTTGCAATAAGTACATGAGTTCTTTTGACTAATGTTGAGTCCATGGATTATACGCACTCTCACCCTTCCACCATTGCTAGCCTCTCTTGTGCCGCGCAACTTTCGCCGGTACCATACACCCACCATATACCTTCCTCAAAACAGCCACCATACCTACCTATTATGCCATTTCCATAGTCATTCCAAGATATATTGCCATGCAACTTTCCATCGTTCTGTTTATATGGCATGCATAATCATTGTCATATTTCTCTTTGCATGATCATGTAGTTGACATCATATTTGTGGCAAGGCCACCTTCATAATTTTCATACATGTCGCTGTTGATTCATTGCATATCCCGGTACACTGCCGGAGGCATTCATATAGAGTCATATCTTGTTCTAAGTATTGAGATGTAATTCTTGAGTTGTAAGTAAATAAAAGTGTGATTATCTTCATTATTAGAGCATTGTCCCAGTGAGAAAAGGATGGTGGAGACTATGATTCCCCCACAAGTCGGGATGAGACCTCGGACTAAAGAAAGAAAAAAAAGAAGAAAAAAAGAGAAAGGACAAAAAAGGCCCAAAAAAGAGAAATAAAAAAATGAGAGAAAAAGAGAGAAGGGACAATGCTACTATCCTTTTTACCACACTTGTGCTTCAAAGTAGCACCATGATCTTCATGATAGAGAGTCTCCCATGTTGTCACTTTCATATACTAGTGGGAACTTTTCATTATAGAACTTGGCTTGTATATTCTAATGATGGGCTTCCTCAAAATGCAATAGGTCTTCGTGAGCAAGCGAGTTGGATGCACACCCACTTAGTTTCTTTTGTTGAGCTTTCATACATTTATAGCTCTAGTGCATCCATTGCATGGCAATCCCTACTCACTCACATTGATATATATTAATTGGCATCTCCATAGCCCGTTGATACGCCTTGTTGATGTGAGACTATCTTCTCTTTTTTTTCTCCACAACGACCATTCTATTCCACATATAGTGCTATGTCCATGGCTCACGCTCATGTATTGCGTGAAAGTTGAAAAAGTGTGAGATTACTAAAGTATGAAACAATTGCTTGGCTTGTCATCAGGGTTGTGCATGATTAAATCATTTGTGTCATGAAGATAGAGCAACAGCCAGACTATACGATTTTGTAGGGATAACTTTCTTTAGCCATGTTATTTTGAGAAGACATGATTGCTTTGATTAGTATGCTTGAAGTATTACTATTTCTTATGTCAATATGAACTTTTATTTTGAATCATTTGGATCTGAACATTCATGCCACAATAAAGAAAATTACATTGAGAATTATGCTAGGTAGCATTTCACATCAAAAATTCTATTTTTATCATTTACCTACTCGAGGACGAGCAAGAATTAATCTTGGGGATGCTTGATACGTCTCCAATGTATCTATAATTTTTTATTGTTCCATGCTATTATATTACCTGTTTTGGATGTTTATGGGCTTTACTTTACACATTTATATCATTTATGGGACTAACCTACTAACCGGAGGCCCAACCCGTATTGCTGTTTTTTGCCTATTTTAGTATTTCGAAGAAAAGGAATATCAAACAGAGTCTAAATGCAATGAAACCTTCGGGAGCATGATTTTTGGAACGAACGTGATCCAAAGGACTTGGAGTGCAAGTCAAGAAGCAGCCGAGGCGGCCACCGGCCTACTTCTTCCTCCTATATATACCCATGTACCCTGAGAACATCAGAACAAGCCACAAAAGCCTATTTCCACCGCTGTAACCTTCTGTACCACGAGATCCCATCTTGGAGCCTTCGTCGGCGCTCTGCCGGAGGGGCAATTGGCCACGGAGGGCTTCTACATCAACACCATAGCCCCTCCGATGAATTGTGAGTTGTTTACCACAGACCTTCGGGTCCATAGTTATTAGCTAGATGGCTTCTTCTCTCTTTTTGGATCCTAATACCATGTTCTCCTCGATCTTCTTAGAGATCTATTCGATGTAATTCTTTTTGCGGTGTGTTTGTCGAGATCCGATGAATTTTGGGTTTATGATCAAGTTTATCTATGAGAAATATTTGAATCTCCTCTGAATTCTTTTATGTATGATTGAGTTATCTTTGCAAGTCTCTTTGAAATATCAGTTTAGTTTGGCCTACTAGATAGATCTTTCTTGCAATGGGAGAAGTGCTTAGCTTTGGGTTCAATCTTTCGGTGTCCTTTCCTAGTGACAGTAGGGGAAGCAAGGCACGTATTGTATTGTTGCCAACGAGGATAAAAAGATGGGGTTTATATCATATTGCATGAGTTTATCCCTCTACATCATGTCATCTTTCTTAATGCATTACTCTGTTATTATGAACTTAATACTCTAGATGCATGCTGGATAGCGGTCGATGTATGGAGGAATAGTAGTAGATGCAGGCAGGAGTCAGTTTACTTGTCACAGACGTGATGCCTATATACATGATCATGCCGAGATAATCTCATAATTATTCGCTTTCTATCAATTGCTCGACAGTAATTTGTTCACCCACCGTAATACTTATGCTATCTTGAGAGAATCCACTAGTGAAACCTATGGCCCCCAGGTCTATCTTTTATCATATAAGCTTTCAATCTACTTTTATTTGCATCTTTACTCTTCCAATCTATATCATAAAATACCAAAAATATATTTATCTTATCATACTATCTCTATCAGATCTCACTTTTGCAAGTGGTCGTGAAGGGATTGACAACCCCTTTATTGTGTTGGTTGCGAGTTCTTTGTTTGTTTGTGTAGGTGCATGGGACTTTTGAGGAGCCTCCTACTGGATTGATACCTTGGTTCTCAAAAACTGAGGGAAATACTTACGCTACTATTGCTGCATCACCCTTTCCTCTTCAAGGAAAACCAACGCAAGCTCAAGACGTAGCAACGTGTCAAGGAAACCGCCTCGCATTACGTGCAGTAGCTGGTTGTCAAAAACGGTTCGAATAATTACCGGACCGTGGCATTATGTCATGCTATAAAAAGTTGTCCGTCGATTAGATTTGTGGAATATTGTGCTCTCTATGGTGGTATGTGGAATTTGTTTTGCAGAGCCAGACACGATTCTCGTGTTCAAAATCTTCTATGGAGTATTCGAGGAAGGAACCCGCCTTGCAATGCCGAAGACAATCTGCGCACCGGACTCATCGTCATTGAAGTTTGGTTCAGGGGCTACTGAGGGAGTCTGGGATTAAGGGGTCCTCGGACAGCCGGACTATACTTTGGCCGGTCTGTTGGACTATGAAGATACAAGATTGAAGACTTTGTCCCATGTCCGGATGGGACTCTCCTTTGCGTGGAAGGCAAGCTTGGCAATTTGGATATGTAGATCTCCTTCTCTGTAACCGACTATGTGTAACCCTAGCCTCCTCTGGTGTCTATATAAACAGGAGGGTTTAGTCCGTAGGAAAACAACAACCATAATCATAGGCTAGCTTCTAGGGTTTAGCCTCTACGATATCATGGTAGATCAACTCTTGTAATACTCATATCATCAACATCAATCAAGCAGGAAGTAGGGTATTACCTCCGTCGAGAGGGCCCGAACCTCGGTAAACATCGTGTCCCCCGCCTCCTGTTACCATTAGCCTTAGACACACAGTTCGGGACCCCCTACCCGAGATCCGCCGATTTTGTCACTGACATCGGGCACATGGGGGGAAGACCCCCATGGATTCTGATGACGGGGGCCGCAGCAAGTTTGGCCCCCAGCCGGATACTGCGCCGAAACCTCCAGTGGTTCCGGATTCAGGCAGGCAACCGCTCACTAAGGAGGATGAGTCGCCTGTACCGATGACCTCTGTCCATCTAGAGGCATCGGACGACTTGCTGGAAGCGCTTCGCGGCGCTTCCATTGACGAAGAGCACCACACCGTCATGAGTGTGGTGATTGAGAAGGTTCGGTCCGCCAAAAGCAGATTGACCAAAGCCTGCGTCAGTCTCCTAACAGGCTTCGAGGTAAGTAATAAAATTAATAAAATATCATAGTATAGACAGTAGCCCCGGATGCTCTGTTTGGTATTCGGAAAGAAAAGCCGAACAGAGGATCAAATAACATCCGCCGGAGTCTAACAGAAGATGTCTATGTGGATAAGCAGGCATCGCTGCTAGCCGCAGCCGCTTGTACTGCGGAGGTCTCCGGACTGAAGCGGGACCTAGAGCGGAACGAGGACGAGCTTGGCCTCGTGAAGAGGCAGCTCGAGGAAAACAAAGGTACACAATACCCTGTCTGTATGTTTTATAAAGAGTTGTTGATGCTAATAGAAGCATCATGAAATTTAATAGGGGCCACGGCTGAAGTGGTGGCCCTTAAGAAGGCGATGTCTGAGGCCGAAGACAAAGCAGCCAAGGAGCACACCGAGCGTGAGAAACAAGAGGCCCGGGTTGACGAGGTCCAGCAAGATCTCCAGGACTTCGTCAAAAAATATGAGTCCTTGGAGCGTGACTCTAAGACCCAAGAGTCCGAGCTTGCGAAGACCCCCCTGAGCACACAGGATGCCAAAGCTGAAGCCCAAAGGGCCCTCCAAGAGGTTCAAGCGGCCAAGAAGATTACGGCGGGTAAAGCATTCAATATGCAAAGCAAGCATGTGAAGGAGACTTTCTTTTTACTTACCCGAATTTGGAGCTCTCCAGGAGCATTCACAGATCTGTCGTGCAGCATCTCTAATGCCGCAGAGTTCTACCGAGCTAAGGAAGGGAGCTCTACGGAGAAGTTGTTCTAGTCCCAGTATATTGGGGCCAAACATGTGATGCCCTTGAGCGACCAGCTGAAGCAACTGGTCGAACTTCACAAGGCGGCCGAACTGGCCATGAAGGACCTCATAGTCCGGATGTGGCCTACCGAGCCCCTTCCCAGTAGCTACTTCGACCTGGTGAAGCGGCTTGTGTTTGCCTGCCTGCAGCTCGAAGTCATGAAGCAGTCAGTCTGCATTGAAGGTGCGCGCAGGGCCTTCGCCCGCGCAAAAGAGCACTGGGCGAAGATGGATGCCGAGAAGGTGGTGATGGAGGGGCCACCGAAGGGCAAGGAGCACCGCCACCCCGAGAAATATTATGACGGTGTCCTTAAGGGCACCTGCCTCGTGGCGGAGGAATGTGCTAAGGATGTAATATTTGAATGAATGTACTCATTTGATCCTGTAATATGAAAACGAGTTCATTTGTGCTATATAACGCTTGCTGATTTAAAATTTTACCTTTTATGCGGTTGTTTATAAAATCTGAGAGTTTGCCAGTCATCGCCTTCTGCCCCCATGTAACTAGTACCGGGGTGTTCGGGATAAATCTAAACACTCTTTACCCAAATTTTTGGTCCTTTAAGGAGGTGTTTAGCGCAGCGAACAAGGCAATCAAACTATACAGCTTTATCACTCTCACTTAGCCACAGAAGTCTATAATTTTAAATTTTGGCGTAGACCCTTGTATTCAGAAGGCCGAACTTGGGGCGCTATACACGCCGAAATCGTACAAGGACGATTCCTCGCCCAAAGCGGAAAAATCTTTAAGGATTTGAGACCTCTCGAACAGCGACCAGCTCTCGCCGCATCATGACAGTCAGTTTTCGACTTTCTCTACTAAGGTGCTCGTCTGGAAGAACCGGGACACAATCGCAGTAGTTCTCCCTATGCCACCTTAGCCGATGTAGCAGAACGTAAGGTAGCAAAATATGGGATCCGGGCAAACCCAACTATTGACCCTAGACATGATTCGGAGCTGATGCATATAATGTTATAAGTTCAGGGTGCCGCACTGTCGAAAGTGTTCGGACTTTTATTGTCGTGTTATGGGGTACACTGAAGCCCCTGGCGAGCTGAACGTACCAAAATGTATGGGTGCAATTTGTAATAAATAAGCAGTCAAGGAAAAGAGATAAAGAAATGTAATAATAAGCTGACGATGTACATTTTTTCCCATTGTTATTTAAATAATACGTCGAGGCGTATGTATACAAGTAGTGCGATAAGCAAAAATAGGACTATTTGACATGTCCTGGCCAAAGGCGAGCTGCGTGTGGGTATGTAAAATAGGTATAGTGATCGTTATCAGAGACCACCTGGGGATTCCTTTGTATGTCAAAGCTCCTTGCTTCCTTGGTGTTTCAGTCCCGTGATGGGTCCAATAGCCTCCAGAAAGTAGGGACCTGTAAGAAAGAAAAGGATGAAAGTGTACGGGTCCTGGGGCGGTTGAGCCGCATTGTAGTTGTGCCTCCGCCTATGCCCATGGTATTTCAAGTGCGTAATTATGTATGCGCGGTATAAATTTCACCGCTTGACTGGGACTAGGACGGAGGTCGAATTGCTAGGCGAGCTCCGGACGATCCTGTTGCAGAGTACTTTGGACTCGCTTGGCGGTGTCCGGGGGCTTTATTGCCGAGTTAGAGATCTGCCTAAGAAGGCTGCTCTGTACTTCTGCTGCGAGGGCCGTAGTGTGATCCTTTGTACAGAGGGAGCACTATGTGTTTCCATTGACTGTTATAACACCGCGAGGTCCGAGCATCTTGAGCTTGAGGTATGCATAGTGTGGTACCGCATTGAATCTGGCGAATGCGGTTCGTCCGAGCAGTGCGTGATAGCCGCTGCTGAAGGGGACGATATCAAAGATTAACTCCTCGCTTCGGAACTTGTCCGGAGATCCGAAGACTACTTCCAGTGTGATTGAGCCTGTGCAATAGGCTTCTACACCTGGTATGACGCCTTTAAAGGTGGTTTTAGTGGGATTGATCCTTGAGGGATCGATGCCCATTTTGCGCACTGTATCCTGATAGAGCATGTTTAGGCTGTTGCCACCGTCCATAAGGACTCTTGTAAGGTGGAATCCGTCAATGATGGGGTCGAGGACCAATGCGTCTGAACCGCCATGACGGATACTGGTCGGATGGTCCCTGTGATCGAAAGTGATCGGACAAGAAGACCATGGGTTGAACTTTGGGGCGACTGGCTCCATCGCATAGACGTCCCTTAGCACACGCTTCTGTTCCTGCTTGGGAATATGGGTTGAGTATATCATGTTTACCGTTTTCACTTGGGGAGGAAATTTCTTCTGTCCTCCTGTGTTTGGCAGCCGGGGCTCCTCGTCGTCGTCACTATGCGGCCCCTTTTCCTTGTTTTCGGCATTCAACTTGCCGGCCTGTTTGAACACCCAGCATTCTCTGTTGGTGTGGTTGGCTGGTTTGTCGGGGGTGCCATGAATTTGACATGAGCGATCGAGTATGCGGTCTAGACTGGACGGGCCCAGATTGTTTCTTTTGAATGGCTTTTTCCGCTGACCGGACTTAGAGCCACTGAATCCGGCATTAACTGTCGTGTCTTCGGTGTTATCGCCATTGTTGTGACACTTATGTCTGTTGCGTCGGGGCTTGCTGTTGTTATCTCCGGCATCTGAAGTGCCAGGATTTCTTGATGTGCTGTTGCTGCGAGCCAGCCAGCTGTCCTCGCCCGCACAAAAGCGGGTCATAAGTGTCGTGAGGGCTGCCATGAACTTCGGCTTCTCTTGGCCGAGGTGTCGGGTGAGCCACTCATCGTGGATGTTATGCTTAAAGGCCGCTAGGGCTTCGGTATCCGGACAGTCTACAATTTGGTTCTTTTTAGTTAGGAACCGAGTCCAGAATTTCCTGGCTGACTCTCCGGGCTGTTGGGTTATGTGACTTAAGTCATCAGCATCCAAGGGTTGCACATAAGTGCCCTAGAAGTTGTCAAGGAATGTGTCTTCCAGGTTCTCCCAACTGCCAATAGAGTTTGTCGGCAGGCTATTCAGCCAATGCCGAGCCGGTCCTTTGAGTTTTAGTGGGAGGTACTTGATGGCATGTAGATCATCACCGCCGGCCATGTGAATGTGGAGAAGGAAGTCTTCAATCCATACCGCGGGATCTGTTGTACCATCGTATGATTCAATGTTCACGGGTTTAAACCCTTCTGGGAATTCATGATCCATTACTTCATCAGTGAAGCATAGGGGGTGTGCAGCGCCTCTATGCCAGGCTACATCACGACGCAGCTCAAATGAGTCTGGTCTGTTGTATTTGGCCCAGCCAGATTTTTTTTAGTATATCCGGCGTGATGGTCATCGTCACGCATTGGGGCGCGCCCCCGTGATCCGTAGATCGATCTTGACTGTCCTGCTTTGTTTTCCAATATGTCTCGCAGGTCATGTGTGTAGCCCCAGGCCTTCATGTTTTTGCTTGTTTGGCGACGGGGTGCAGGCTGGACTTTGGGCTGATATGCCGCTTTGTCTCGGTCATGAGGTGGCCGGTCAGCCGCATCCTGCGCTGGTAGTGTAGGCGTTAATGCCTCCTCCTCGAGTTGAGATAGCAACCTGCGCTTTGGGTAACTTTTGGTTGGGCGCTCGAGTCTGTATTCCTCGGCCGCCAGGACCTCAGTCCATCTATTAGTTAGCAGATCTTGATCATCTTGAAGCTGTTGCTGCTTTTTCTTCAGGCTTTTTGCAGTGGCTATAAGCCGGTGCTTGAAGCGCTCCTGCTCGACGGGGTCCTCACGCACAATGAATTCTTCGTCGTCGAGGCTTACCTCGTCTTTGGAGAGGGGCATGTAATTATCATCCTCCGAGTATCCATCCATTGTCTGTTTGTCAGGGCTAACTTTCCCATCCTCCTGTCCGGCCTGCTCGAAGCTTGGCTGGGCGGGGTTGTTTTCGTCTTCAGCACCATCCGGAGTGCTATTGTCTCCTGTGCTGGTATCGCTATTTTTGCTATGACGAGGCTTAGAGCGGCGCCGATGACGCCGGTGCTTAGATTGCTTCTCAAGGGGATTATCCTTCGTTGCCTCATTGCCATCGCTTTCTTTGGGGGTGTCTGTCAGATTTCGGGTTCCAGCAGACCCTTGAGGTTCAAACACTGGGGTGCGTGCAAAGATCTTTCCCCTACCAGCTCACGTATCCAAATCTCTCAAAGGATCTAGGCTCGAAAGAAGAACACACAAGGGACACGAGATTTATACTGGTTCGGGCCACCGTTGTGTTGTAACACCCTACTACAGTGTGTGGTGTGGTGGATTGCCTCTGGGGCGGATGATGAACAGTACAAGGGAAGAACAGCCTCGCGAGGGGTGTTCTTGTGGTGGTGGTGTCCCTTTGGAGGGGCTGATTTGAGATGCCTACCGATTTCTAGCTCTCTAGATCTAGATCTCGATGCCTCTACTCTGTGGTGGCTAGTCCTGTTTATCGAGGAAGGCCCTGGGCCTCTTCACAAATATTGAGCGGGAAGGGCGCCAACAACTGGCCATTTTAAAGGGGGACATCTAGTACACTTATCCTGACTAAAGTCGGTCCTCACCTGTCAAAGGCTCTGACGATGATGCCGTCCTGGGCTCCACGATGACCGCCTTCCGGCCGTTCTGCTGGTCTTAGTCTTGTTGCACCAAAACGGTAACCTTTGCCTGATGCCTTGGCCTGTGCTTGCCCCCTTTGCACCAAAGGGGAAACAAGGACACTGCGCAGGCCGGCGCCCGCCTGGTGCCCGCCTGGTCTCAATCGTCACGAGGTGCCCTGCCTTGATCTCTCCGCCTCCTCGCGAGCCTGCCTGGTGAGGTGCTCCTGAGGAAGCTCCATGTCGTCCGCCCCGCGAGGCCTGGCCCCTCGCAAGGGTCTTGAGCTTGATCTGATGAAGTTGGGACGCACTGGGCCCCCTACTTGAGCCACGCCGCAGGCCGCAGGCAGGCAAGTCTGGGGACCCCCGTTCCCAGAACGCCGACAGTAGCCCCCGGGCCCAAGGCGCGCGCGGACTTGGCTTAGCAGAGAAGCGAAGGGGCAAGTGTGAAGCGCCGCGGGCCCCAACAGCCTGCGGCCTTGGGCGCCGCGTGGCGATTGATTGGACGTGGGCGTCCCCGCTTCCCCACGATGCCTTGGCAACTGTCCATCTGACAAAAAGAGGTGCCGGGGCCAGACTTGCTTGCTTCGCTCTTATTCGCCTTGCTCCAAATCCCCATTCTCGCTCTCCTCCTTCTCGCTTCCAAAATCCTCCAGATCTGCCTCAGTCCCTCACCTTTGGCAAGCCATGGCGCCCCGCAAGACCCCGACTGAGGCCTGGTACTTGCCGGCTCTGGATCCCCCGAACATGTCAGAGAAAAATCTCGCCCTCACATGCCTGATGACGGTGGCGCAGGGCAACATGGGGGCGACTGTGCTCAAGGCCGGCTCCGCCAGCCCGAAGACAAGGGGAGCACCTTCTACCCGCTCTTTGCGAGCGCCATCATCGCCGGTTTGGTGCCTCATTTTTCCGAGTTCTTCCTCACTGTTCTTCGCCAATACAATTTGCAAGCTCTGCACCTCCACCCCAACTCAGTTCTTCTCCTGGCGATTTTCACCTATTATTGGGAGGCTCACGTTGGGGTAAAGCCCTCGGTGGCCTTGCTACGCCATTGCTTTTACCTCCGGGTTTCTCGCGGCCCCATCACTGCATGTGCGAGCTTTGTCGCATACTCCAGCTCCAATGCCACCTCGAAGCCTGGGAAGAGGATCGAAGGCTTCCGGAGCAAATGGGTCATGGTGGATGTTGGGCGCATCCACCCTCGACTGGTGCTGCCTACGGGGCAGCCCAAGGCCGTTGACACGTGGTCCCGCGCGGAGCTTGTCGATCCCCGCGCGAAGCTGGTGCTGAAGAGGATGAACGCGGACCTGAGGCCAGGCAACCTGGCGACGGCGAGTCTGACCGGGGCCACGCTCCTAAGGGAGTTCCTGGAGCACCAGGTGGCTCCACTTCAGGAGCACTCGCTCCCATTGTGGAGGCTTGGGGAAGCAGACGCTGCCCTTCGCCTGAGCTCCCAGGCCCTGGCCGATGAAGATCTGGTTGCGGCTCTCCATTCCTTGGTTGGGGGAGACGTGGCGAGGTCGGAGGGCGCTCCCGTCCCCCTGTTTCTTCGCGACGACTGGGAGCAGGTGGTGAACGCCATGCCCACCTTCAACGGTGAGGGGCTGGTGCCCGCAGAAGCTCTCGGAGATCTGGCTGTGCTGGCGACGGTGAACGTGTCCTCCGGCAACTCCAGCGGGAGTGAGGAGGAAGAAGAGGAGGAGGAAGAAGAGCCTGACTCTGAGGCGACCGGCGAGGAGTCGGGGGAGTCATTTCCTCGGCGCAGGTCCCGCGCCCTCCGCTCCATGCCGGACGACGAGGAGGCCGGTGCCAGGCGAGGAGGGGAGGATTCCCCCTTGGTCCCGAGGAAGGGCAGGTCGGGGCTGGTTCCCCCAGGGTTTGCTCTAGTCTCGGGGCGGCCTAAGGCTAGCTCCAGCCCTCCTGTCATGCCCTCTGCTTCCGGGCCTCCCAAGGCCGACCCCAGCTGTAGGCTCTCGGGCTTCAAGTTTGGCCGAAGGCTGCTTGAGTCCTCGAACGATGACCATTAAGTGCTCGATTCATGTTTTGTTTGTTTCTTTCACCGAGGCTTGACATCTGCATTCTCTTGGCCAGGCCGGCATCTATAGCAAAAAGGTTGAAAGGGGCTCCTGCGGCCCTGCTCGAGGCGAGCTCGTCTGCTGGGGCAGTGCCTTCATCCGCGGGGAAAGGGGGCAGCGAGGCTCGTGCCTCCCCTGCCCGGTCGTCCTCGCGAGCCCAGCAAGGACACTCTGACGAGGAGTCAGCCCCCGTGGCCTTGCTGACTCTGGAGTTGCCTGCGCTTGATGCTGCCGCTGAGGTGTCCAAGGCCCAGGGAGCTCCTTCCTCCCAAGCCGTGATCACACTGCCGTCTTCTCCTCCTACTCCACCGACTGCCATTTCTCCGACTCCTTCCACCGTCTTGGATCGCGCTGCTGCCGAACTGGGCCGGCTGCAAGAAGATCTCCAGGGCGCCGACTCTCGCCTGGTGGCCGGGTGCCTGGAGTTGGTCTCTGGCTAGGTCTGTTCTAACGCCTCCGTCCGAGCAGCGCTGAGCCAGGCCGCGGTGGCCTTTGATGAGGAGAAGCTGGCCACCTCCCAAGCCAAGGCCGCTCGCGAGGCCGCCTTGGGTGACACTGCTGATGCCCGGGGGCGCTGCAAGACGCTGGAGGATGAGCTGCAAGGCCTGTGCGACAAGCTCGCCAAGGAGGTCTGTAACCGCGAAGAGAAGGAGAAGGAGATGAAGGCTCGGGAAGCTGCCGTGAGGGATCAAGATGTCATGCTTGATGAGCGTCATGGCCGGTTGGAGACGCTGGAGCAGGCGCTAAAGGCGGAGAGGATCGAGCTGGATGGCAAGGCAAAGGTTCTAGCTGAGGATCGGGTGGCCTTCGCGAAGCTGGAGGAGAAGGCTCGTGCCGCGCTGAAGACGCTTTATGATGGCGGCTTAGAGAAGCCGCTGGCTGGCGCAGAGGACGGCCCCGCCGAGCTGCTTCCCTTCCTGGTCCGCGCGCTTGAAGATGTCGCTGACGGCCTTGGCCCCACGGCCGAGGCTGAGGCGCGTGTCCTGTCCTCTACAGCGCTAACGCGTGTCCTCAGCCACGTCTACCTTCACGACCCCAACATCGACCTCGACAGCCTGCTGGAGCCTGTGAGCGGCGACCTTGCCGCTGCTACTACTGAGGCCGTGAAAGGCCGAGCCAAGGCTTTGCTGGGGAAGTTCCGCGCCTTCAGCACCTTGCCCAGGCGCGATGCCGCCAGCTTCGCGGCCTCAGGAGGCAAAGCCGCCCAGCGTGACTCCACTACAGGCGGCGGCGCCACTGGGAAGTGATCCCTTCGCAGCTTCTGTCCAGTTTTAATTCATGCAACATGCACCATGCCTCGTGGAGGCATTTAAACTTGTGTTTGGCATTGTGAAACAATCTATGGCTTGTAATATTTGCTTTTGAATTCCTTGGAATTTGCATTTCCCCTCCTATTTGCTTGTATTCTACGTTGGCAGGGCCCGACCCCACGCATACCTCAGCTGCCGTTAGCCCCGACCAGAAACCAGGACGGGACTAAGGAGTGAGGGGCTACGTGGCAAGTTAGGCTCTTGAGTCGCGATTCTCAGTAGTCCCCCTTGACGCGCAAACAACAAGTAGGGAAGGGAGGCATAGGAGTGGATTTGTCGTTCTACGTTGGCAGGGCCCGGCCCCGCGCATACCTCAGCCGCCGTTAGCCCTGACTGGAAACCAGGACGGGACCAAGGAGTGAGGGGCTACGTGACCAGTTAGGCTACTGAGTCGCGATGCTCAGGAGTCCCCCTTGATGTGCAAACGAGTCTTCATACCTTGGCTCTGCTCGGGGAGGGGCGCACGATGACCAGGTCCGAGAGACCTGGCTGGGTGGTGTGCGCTCAGGCGTGGCCCGGGTGCAGCCCCCGTGTCCAGCCCCCTCGCGTGGCACTCCCGAGGGGAGGCGATGCGATGGTGCCGGACACTAAGCTCTGGGCTCCTTGAGGTTGATACGACCGTGGGCCGCCCTCAGTTGTTTATCACCAGCGCGGAGCATAGTGCTTCCGTATGTGTACGGGCATAGCCACTCCTCGGCAGTGTCGTCAGCCAGCACGGAGCATGGTGCTTCCACTGGTGCATGGGAGGGGGCTCCCCTCTGGGAGGAGCCCCCGGGGCATGTACAGCCCCGCCCTGACACGTGGTCGGCACGGTAGAGCTAGGAGAGGTGTATCTGGGCACCCGTGAGCTAGCACGGGACTCACGAGGCCATACCTCGAGGCAGGTTGTGCCTGGCTCTGGGCCTTTATCATTGGTGTGTTCCTGCAAGGTGGTTAGAATGCAAATGCTCTATGCCCTCAGGTCCCGGCCCTCGAGCGAGCTCAGCCGCCGCTGGTATGACAGGTCGCGATGCCGTGGGTCAAGGCAAGGGGTGAGGGCTGGAGAGCTAGTAAAAGCCCATGAGTCGCGATGCTCAGGTACCCCCCTTTTAACGTGCAAGCACTTTGCATGAGAGTAGAGAGGTCTGCGATAAGTAGGAGATGATAACCTTAGGAATCGGGTTAGGCGCGGAGGAGCAAATCCATTTAGATAGATGCAGAAAAGGCAAACGTTACTGGGTCAGGCCGGAGCAGCTTGGGGATAATGCAGCCCGAGGGGCGCCCCCAACAAGGTAGGTAAAGAGCATAAGCAAAACGGATACATGCCGCAGGGACGGACCCACGCAACCTGGGAATGATGCAGCCCTGTGGGTGCTCCCAGCTAAAAATGGAACTTTGAAAGATGTCACCTGATACCGTCGAAGACGAAGGAATGCTGAAGTAGCGGACGACGCATGGTGAGGAAGCCGACCCTCACGAGCTCCCAGGGCCTGGAGCCTCAGGAGGCTCTGGGGGCACAGGTGGATCTTTGAGGGCCATCTCCATCTCCGACAGGACAACGTGATGCCCGACCTCCTGAGCCTCCAGAATGCTCCTCAGCAGGTGCTGATGAGCAGCGACCGCGTTCGGCAGGCTCAAAGGCATGCGAACATAGCTGTGAGGTGGGCCCTTGCAACTCCCCACGTGCGAAGGCCATAGGCGCTCCTGAGATGCGGCTCAGTTGAGCCCTGGTACATCAATGCAGACGCACAGCCCTCCATCCTCGCCTGGATGTGGGGCTGCGGCGGGTAGGCGGCGGCTGTCGTGCATGACTCTTGACTCCTGTAGCTCCTGAGTGTTCCTCGCGATGAACTCCTGAGGGTTTGGCCCTCCTTGCCTCATACCTTGCTCAGGGAAACGTGCCTTGAAGCACGCCTCCAAGTGGTGCACGAGCGCCTCCATCGTGATCTTGGCAAAGTCGGTGGCTCTCCAAGAAAGATCCCCCGAGCCCTGCCCGAGCAGGGCGCCAGGCGCGCCTTCCTATGTGATAGAGGGTGGCGCCCCTTGAACGGGCGCGGATCCTAACGCAACGCCCCCGGAGGTGCCTACCTCATGAGGTTTTGGGCCAGGTGAAGCCTTCTTCTTCTTAGGAACCGCCTCAGGGAGTCTTCAGCTCCTGTGATCTGGGTCTTCCATTGCCGCGGCTTGGAAGGCGCACTCAAGGGAACACACTGCATCCCTTTCCTCACAAGGAACTATGATGACTCCACTGCTTCCTGGCATCTTGAGGACATTGTAGTCGTGGTGAGTCACTGCCATGAACTTGGCCAGGGCCGGGTGCCCGAGGATGGCATTGTATGGCACGCGAATATGGGCGACATCGAAGTCAATGAGCTCGGTGCGGTAGTTGTTGCGCTGCCCAAAGGTGACAGGAAGGCGGACTTGCCCTATCGGAACAGTAGAACCATCCGTGACTCCTGAGAAAGGCTTGGTTGGCTGAAGCTGATCATATGGCACTTGGAGATTGTTGAATGTCTCGACGGACAGGACGTTGAGTCCTGCTCCGCCATCGATGAGGGTCCTGGTGACTTGCACATTGCTAATGACTAGGGAACAAAGCATTGGGAGGACTCCAGCCATTGCTGCGCACTTGAGCTGATCCGCTGAGCTGAATGTGATAGCGCACGCAGACCACCTGAGGGGGCGCGTGGCCTCAAGCTTGGGGAGGACGGCATTCACCTCGCGAGCAAACTGCTTGAAGATGCGCTGAGAGGCTGGGGCCTGAGCGTCGCCCAGGATGCAAGCGATTGCACGTGGCTCCTGGAAGCCCCCAGCCCCCTCGTCCTGATGATGGTCTTCATTCCTCCTCGGCGGTGGTGGTAGAGGAGGGAGGCCTACGTTGCCTTGAGGGCGATCCTCACGAGGCTGATCCCTCCAACCTCCCTCGCGAGGTTGATCCTGTCAGCGGTCCTCGCGAGGTCAGTCACGCCACCCTTGACGAGGGCCACGGTCTTCCCATCGTCCTCCACCTCTTCCTCCTCCTTGGCCATAGCCACGATTGTTGCGCTCGAGACGTCGGCCGATACGCCCATCTCGCACAGCCCTGAGCTCTTCGCATTTGCTGGTGTTGTGAGTGTGGAGGTCTTGGTACACGCAGTACCGGCTGCCCTTGGATGACTCAGGCTACTCCCTGCCTCACTTGGTGTCTGGCTCCGCTGCGAGCACAGCAGCCCCCCTGTGCTTCACGTCCTTGACCTTGGGCTTCTTCTCTTCCAGATCGGCACTCGAAAGCTCGAGGAGGGAAAGGCGCCCTTCCTCAGCCCTGGCGCACTTGGTCGCCAAGTTGAACAGCTCCAGGGATGTGCACAGGTCTTCATGGATGGCCAGCTCCTCTTTCATCTTGATGTCACGCACGCCATCGGAGAAGGCTGAGATGATGGCTTCCTCAGTCACCCTAGGGATCTTGAGGCGAGCATTGTTGAAGCGTTGGATGTACTTCTGCAGGGTCTCTCCTGGCTGTTGCTTGACGCAGCGCAGGTCACTCATGGCTGGGGGCCGGTCGCGAGTGCCTTGGAAGTTGGCGATGAAGCGGGTGAGCATCTCGTCCCAGGAGGAGATCGTGCCAGGAGCCAGGTGTGGGCACCATCCTTGAGCGCCATGGGAAACCAGTTCGCCATGACCTTTTCGTCTCTGTTGGCGGCTTCGATGCCTAGCTCGTAAAGCTGGAGGAACTCTGCAGGGTCGGTAGTGCCGTCGTAGCGAGGAGGCAGGTCCGGCTTGAACTTGCCGGGCCATGCGATGCTACGCAGCTCGGCGGTGAAGGCGCGACAGCCCGCAGTGGCCACAGGAGGCCTTTAGTGATGAAGGGCTTGATCTTGGAGGTTCTCGCGCACCGCTGCCTAGAGCAGCGCGGGGTCTTGACATGGTGGCGCAGGGATGCGGTCATGACGTGCCGGTGCGGGGAGTATGCGGGCAGCTTCTTGGGGACGAGGGATTTCTTGGCAGCTCCTTTCTTGTCGTGCAGGCGCCGGACATGGAGGGTCTCGTCCTGGGGCCGTGCGCCTCGGAGCCGGGGCGCCTTCTTGGGGAGGAGGGGCCGGAGGCACCTCCTGCTCCTCGCCTCCTGCGGCGGATGAAGGGCGAGGCAGCGAGAGGGATGGCAAGGGAGAGCCCCCTGCGGCACTAACGAGCTCGGTGATGCGGGCAAGCCAGTCATCGTAGAGGTCGTCGACGGGATGGTAGTGCAGGAGCTCACGCGCCAGGAGCAGCGCAACGTGCGCATCCGTGGGGGCGCGACGGGCGTGGGACGACGAACCGGCTGGAGTCAGCGACGGGGTGGCGTGCGGCCTTCCCTCCGCACCGAAGAATGCAGGGACGAGGCCTGCTGCTCGTTCCCCGCTGGGCCGGTGGCGGTGTTGACGGCAGGCGACGGGGAATGATGGGGGCATCCGCCGATGGGTGCCGTTTGGCCGACGCGGGTGACGAGAGCAGCCCAACACTCGGCGCGAGCTCGGCGAGCGTCAGCCATGGACACGACGGAAGATCACACGTGAACAGCGGAAGAAAGATTCCGGCGCACCCCTACCTGGCGCGCCAAATGTCAGATTTCGGGTTCCGGCAGACCCTTGAGGTTCGAACACTGGGGTGCACGCGAAGATCTTTCCCCTACCAGCTCACGTATCGAAGTCTCGCAAAGGATCTAGGCTCGAAAGAAGAACACACAAGGGACACGAGATTTATACTAGTTCGGGCCACCATTGTGGTGTAACACCCTACTCTAGTGTGTGGTGTGGTGGATTGCCTCTGGGGCGGATGATCAATAGTACAAGGGAAGAACAGCCCCGTGAGGGGTGTTCTTGTGGTGGTGTTGTCCCTTTGGAGGGGCTGATTCGAGATGCCTACCAATTTCTAGCTCTCTAGATCTGGATCTCGATGCCTCTACTCTGTGGTGGCTAGTCCTATTTATAGAGGAAGGCCCTGGGCCTCTTCCCAAATATTGAGTGGGAAGGGCGCCAACAACTGGTCATTTTGAAGGGGAATATGTAGTACACTTATCTTGACTAAAGTCGGTCCTCCCCTGTCAAAGGCTCTGACGATGACGCCGTCTTGGGCTCCACGATGACCACCTTCCGGCTGTTCTGCCGGTCTTGGTCTTGTTGCACCGAAACGGTAACCTTTGCCTGATGCCTTGGTCTGTGCTTGCCCCCTTTGCACCGAAGGGGAAACAAGGACACTGCACAGGCAGGCGCCCGCCTGGCGCCCGCCTGGTCTCAATCATCATGGCTTGCGTCATGGGCACCTCGCGAGGTGCCCTGCCTTGATCTCTCCGCCTCCTCGCGAGCCTGCTTGGTGAGGCTGCTCCTGAGGAAGCCCCCTGTCGTCCACCCTGTGAGGCCTGGCCCCTCGCGAGGGTCTTGAGCTTGAGCTAATGAAGCTGGGCCGCACTGGGCCCCCTACTTGAGCCACGCCGCAGGCTGCAGGCAGGCAAGTCTGGGGACCCCTGTTCCCAGAACGTTGACGGTGTCCACCATATATATATATATATATGATACGATGAGGTGGTTGTCCAGCGCCCTGTGGGCGGTGGTTCCTGTTCTTCTCCTGCATCGTCGTCCATACCGTCGATGTCTTCAGAGTCAAAATCAAGCATGTCGGTTAAGTCGTCGATAGTGGCTATTAAGTGGGTGGTCGGTGGGGAACGAATTTCTTCGTCGCCCGCTACCCACTCAAGCCGGACATAGTTCGGCCAAAAGTCTCCTGACAGGGAGAGAGACTTTAATGAATTTAGCACGTCATCCAAAAGTCTCCGAAGATCAAGCCCGTCAAGATGGCCATCGGACCGCCTCCAACAGGAAAAGAGCACAGGCGCCTAGAGCAGTACTTCTCTGTCATGATGGACAGTGCCCGGGCAGTAGAGGCGCAGTGCTCGAACAATGTACTCCTTGAGTAGTTGTGCCTTTATGTATGAAACTGTGGACGAACCATGTTCTTTATAATATGTTTGCGTTTTGTATGGGTTATCAAACTTGTGTGTGTGTATGTTAGTTTTGACTCCTGTGCAGCTGTTTCATTCTGAAAGCTACCAGTCGTCGGCTTCAGCGCCCATATAGATGCTATGAGGGGTGTTCCATCCTCTGCACTGTAACCCTTAGCCGACGTCTCGGTGCCCAGGGCCGGTAGTGCAGGAGGGGAATAAGGCAATCGGACTATGCGGCTTTATCACTTTCACTTAGCCATAGGAGCTTGAATGTGAGGGCTGGTGACTAGCCCCCAGTGTGTTTGTGATATTCGGGAGATCCGAGGTGTACACCTTTATCACTTGGTTTGGCCTAAGACATACCCTTCCTATGACACGGTGTAATCTCCAACGATTTTTAGTTTAACACTGGTCATCGGATCGCCAACCAGTTCTCGCGTATTATGACAGTCAGTTTTCGGCTTTCTCCACTGAGGTACTTGACCGGACGCCGGAAGTACAATCGCAGTGGTTCTCCCTTTACGTGCTTAGCCGAACATGCGGAACGTAAGAAGGTAATCACAAGAGCGGGGAAACCTAACTATTGACCTAAAACATAATTCGGAACCGGTGCATATAATGCGACATCCGAGGCGCTGAACATAGGGGAAAGGAAATGATAGACTTTGATATATAGGGCGAGCGTCAAGGTCAAGCCCCCAGTCTATTAGCCGGTTTATATATGAAATCAGATATGTGCCATACTTGACTGAGACAGAGTCGAAGAGCGGATAAGAGGAAGGTGCAGTATAAATAACTATAGGGGAACCGTAAGAAGTTTGCTTTATTTCCAATAAGCTCATGACGTCTAGCCGTACAATTCAAACTGTCAAAAACAAAACTTATGATATGGATGCCTTGTTAAAACAAAGGAAGAAAATTTACATATGAAAGGTTTACGTAGGGCCTTGACATATGGGTTGACACCTTTACTGTGCCCTACTGCATGTTTGCGCCTTTGCTTCTGTTTGGCAGAAGGATGTCATTGAGGGGATGGTTATTTGACGATGGGCCCTTGACAGGGAGCTTCGGGAGGTCGCTGAGTTGTTCGGTCTTAAAGCTGAATAGGTCCTGGATGGTACCAGTTCGTCATCCGAAGACACGTTAGTTCATGGTTTGGTTGAGCCAAACTCTTGGTGCTTAAGCCCCACAGTTGCCCATGGTATTTTGAGCACGAAGTAGTGATGTCGGGGCATGTAACATGCCGCTGGGGTCAGCATGCTGTGGGGGGTGTATCCCTATGCTCGTTGAATGCAGGGAGGCCCCTTGGCTGTAGATAGGGCCCGAGCTCGCTTGCTTGTCTCTCATGCCTTGACGGTGAGTCAGCACTTCGACACTTCGGCACCAGTTTGGTATTTGGCTGCCAAGGTCGCAGTGTGTTCCTCGGTCTGAAGAGAGTGTTCCATATTGCCATTAATTGTGATGATGCCTCTTGGTCTGGGAATTTTTAGTTTGAGGTAGGAATAATGGGGGACGACGTTAAAACGATGAACGTCGTTTGACCTAGGAGGATGTGATAGCCGATGTGGAAGGGGGCAATGTCGAAGATCAAGTCTTTCCTCCGGAAGTTGTCCGGGGAGCCGAACACTACTTCCAAGGTGAGAGTGCCCGAACAGCGGGCTTTAATGCCGGGGATAACCCCCTTGAAGGTGGTGTTATTGGGTTTGATCCTTGACGGGTCAATCCCATTTTTTGTACTATATCTTCATAGATCAAGTTGAGGTTGCTGCCTTCGTCCATGAGGACTCTGGTAAGGTGGTATCCATCGATAATGGGGTCTAGGACCAAGGTCGCCGATCCTCCATGAAGAATGATGGTCGGGTGGTCCTTGTGATCGAAGGTGATTGGACATGTTGACCATGGATTGAATTTCGAGGCTACATGCTCTATGGCGTAGACGTCCCGAAGTGTGCGCTTCCTCTCCTTCTTGGGTATATGAGTGGCATAGATCATATTCACTATTTTAACCTCGGGAGGGAATTGTTTCTGGCTCCATTGTTCAGCATGCGAGGTTCCTCGTCCTCCTCGCTGCGGGGGCTTTTGCCCGTGTCCTCGGTTGTAAGTTTGCCAACCTACTTAATTACCCAACAATTACGGTTGGTGTGGTTAGTGGGCTTGTCTGAGGTGCCATGTATCTAACAAGGCCTATCCAGGATGACGTCTGATACGTCTCCAACATATCTATAATTTTTTATTGTTCCATTCTGTTATATTATCATTCTTGGATGTTTTACAATCAGTTTATATCATTTTTTTGGTACTAACCTATTGACATAGTGCCCGGTGCCAGTTGTTCTTTTCTGCTTGTTTTTACATCGCAGGAAATCAATACCAAACGGAGTCCAAACGCAGAGAAACTTTTTGTGGATTTTTTCTGGAGCAGAAGACACCTGTTGGACCAAAGAAGTACCAGAGGGGTGCTCCGAGAGATCACAACCCACCAGGGCACGCCTGGGTGCCCAGGCGCGCCCAAGTGGGTTGTGCCCACCTTGGTTGCCTCCCGCACCGCCTCTTTGCTCTATAAATACCCCAGAAACCCTAGGGGAGTCGACGAAAATCAATTCCAGCCGCCGCAAGTTCCAGAACCACCAGATCCAATCTAAACACTATCATGGAGGGGATAATCATCCTCATTGGCGCCTCTCTGATGATGCGTGAGTAGTTCATTGTAGACCTACAGGTCCATAGTTAGTACCTAGATGGCTTCCTCTCTCTCGTTTGATTCTCAATACAATCGTCTCTTGGAGATCTATATGATGTAACTCTTTTTGCAGTGTGTTTGTTGGGATCCAATGAACTTTCAGTTTATGATCAGATCTATGTTTTTATCCATGAAAGCTATTTGAGTCTTCTTTGATCTCTTATATGCGTGATTGCTTATAGCCTCGTATTTCTTCTCCAATATTTGGGTTTTGTTTGGCCAACTTGATCTATTTATCTTTCAATGGGATGTGCTTTGTGATGGGTTCGATCTTATGGTGCTTGATCCAAGTGACAGAAGGGGAACCGACACGTATGTATCATTGTTATTAAGGATAACAAGATGGGGTCTATTTCTACATAAATAGATCGTGTCTATATCATGTCATGGTTCTTATTGCTTTACTCCATTTTTCCATGAACTTAATACACTAGATGCATGTTGGATATCGGTCGATGTGTGGAGTAATAGTAGTAGATGCAGGAAGGAGCCGGTCTACTAATCTTGGACGTGATGCCTATATAATGATCATTGCCTAGATTCGTCGTGAGTATTTGAAGTTCTATCAATTTCCCAACAGTAATTTGTTTACCCACCGTTTGCTATTTTTCTCGAGAGAAGCCACTAGTGAAACCTACGGCCCCTGGGTCTCTTCTTTAATATATTTGCCTTCACGATCTATTTTTATTTGCTTTTATTTTCAGATTTATTTAACCAAAAATAGAAAAATACTTTGCTACACTTTATTTTATTTGCGATCTATTTATCCAATCTACTATAACTTTCTTGCCAATTTCTGGCGCCGTTACCCGAAAGGGATTGACAACCCCTTTAACACGTCGGGTTGCAAGTATTTGTTATTTGTGTGCAGGAGTTGTTTATGTTGTGTTCCGTGGGTCTCCTACTGGTTCGATAACCTTGGTCTCATCACTGAGGGAAATACCTACCGTCGTTGTGTTGCATCATCCCTTCCTCTTTGGGGAAATACCGACGTAGTTCTAGCAGACATCAAAAGGAATTTGTGGCGTCGTTGCTAGGGAGGATCAAGTCAAGATAGTCTCCCGGCAACTAGTCATTTCTGGCGCCGTTGCCGGGGATACATCATCAACATCAACCAGGTTCCTAATCACAAATCTCATCTCCTTGCAATTTACATTATTTTCCATTTTCCTCTCATTTTCCTCTCCCCCACTTCACAAAAATTTTCCTTTTTATTCGCCCTCTTTTTTGTTCGCCATTTTCTCATTTCGATCTGTTTTTGTGTGCAATCTTGTCGACCTCTTTTTGTCGTTATGGATAGTTCTTCCTCTATTGCGTACACCCCCGAGAACGAGGTTCTTAACTTTAAACAAAGGGGAGGGGAGAATTTAAAAGATGCTTGGTATAGGATTCGCAATGCTCATAATAGATCTATCCGTAAGCAATCTATCGTTGTTCTTCTTCGTTGTTTTTATGTGAGCATCACCACTTGGTATAGATTCGTCCTAGATACGATTGCCGGTGGAAATTTCTTGATGTGTCCCTCTCTTGATGCTTTTAATGCTATGGGAAATTTAGTGGGTTCACCACCACTTATGATTGACCCTCGAGCATGTTATGGAAAGACTAGATGCTATTAGAAAGAAAATGCTTACCGAAGAACATATTGAAAAATTGGATAAAAAGATGCATAATTTTGCCACTAAAATTGGGTCAAAAGCGGGAGAAGTTTTTAAGTTGTTAAAGGAAAAGGGAACTGTAATTCATGAAAGAATTGAAGAAAGCCCGTCTAGGATTGATAAACTGGAACAAATCTTTAATAATTTAAGTATGGCTTTTGCTTCCACCAAAACTCCCGCAAAAATTGGCAAGACTACTCAAGTTACTAAAAACAAGGGTGCAACTTCTAGTAATGATAAAGGAGATCTTAAAATGATTAGTATCCATCCCAATTTTATTGAAGTGATAAGAGACCCTATTTGGAAGAATGAATTTTTCAATCTCGTGCCTAGAAGTATTGTCGTTGAGAATTTATATGCTAAATACTTGAAAATTTCTAAGTGTTTGATTGAAGAGTTGGAGAACAAAGATGACAACACTTAGATCCTTCGCATTATGCCTAGCTAGGGGCGTAAAACGATAGCGCTTGTTGGTAGGCAACCCAACTTGTATCTTTTTGCTTTTTGGTTTTCTTGCTGTTTTCAATAAAATACCCAATTATGCCTCTGATTAGATGTATTTTTCTGGTTCAAATTAGTGTTTTATCCAAGCAAAACCTTTGGGATGATTTGGGTAAGAGTTGATCTGATCTTGCTGAAAAACAGAAACTTTTACGCTCACGAAAATAATTCTAATTTTTAACAGAAGAGTGCTTTTAAGTTGATTCTTTTTGCAAAAGATTAATATGCAAATTACCCACGTTTTCCTAATTTTTAAGAATTTTTGGAGTTACATAAGTATTCAAAATATCTAGATTGCTACAGATTGTTCTGTTTTTGACAGATTCTGTTTTCTTTGTGTTGTGTGCTTGTTTTGATGATTCTATGGTTTTCTTTGAAGAGTTTTTGCAATAGAAAAGTTGGAATATATTAGATATAATGCAATAATAAAATATGAATGGGTTTGCAACAATACTTATAGTAGTGGTTTGCTTTCTTATACTAACGGATCTCATGAAGGTTTTGTTGAGTTTTGCGTGATTGAAGTTTTCAAGTTTTGGGTGATATTACGACGGATGAAGGAATAAGGGTTAGCAAAAGGCTAAGCTTGGGGATGCCCGAGGCACCCCAAGAAATATACAAGAAGTATCAAGCAACTAAGCTTGGGGATGCCCCCGAGTGGCATCCCCTCTTTCTTCTAACGACCATTGGTATTTTACTTGGAGCTATATTTTTATTCGTCACATATTATGGGTTTTGTTTGGAGCGTCTTGTATGATATGAGTCTTTGCTTGTTTTGCTTTTTATTTGAATCCTTGATGGACACGCCTTTTTAAGAGAGCCAAAAATTATGCTATGCTTGCTCCTATGATTCAACTAAATTTTTAGAGCCATGGAATTGCTTTAGTGCTTCACTTATATCTTTTTGAGCACGGTGTGATTTGTTATTTTTGAAGAAATGCTCTCATGCTTCACTTAGATTTATTTGGGAGTTATTAATTTTTTTAAGAAATTCTCTCTTGCTTCACTTAGATTATTTTGAGAGAAAGAAATACTATGATCATGTTCTTCACTTATATTTGTTTGAGCTTATTAAAAGCAACATATAAAACTAGTCTCAAAGTGATATATCTCCAAGGAGGATATAATAAAAACTTTCATGAAGATCATTGGACAAAATAAACTTGGTTCTTTAATAGTTTTTAGATATGATGATATGATATGCGAGTCATGTTGATGAGGTAGTAAGAATATTAGTGTTAAGGTTTGTGATTCCCTATGCAAGCAGGAAAGTCAATAGTTATGCAATGAAATTACATCCTACTTGTGGTGCATTATTCGGTGTTAGTTATGCTTAATGCTCACTTATGAGATTTTTCATTTCTTGGTTGGACGCTTCTCAATCTTTTTGTTGGACTTCATTTGCACTAAGTATGATCACTACTTGTGCATCCAAAACCCTTTAAACCAGTTTTGCCATATGAGTCCACTATACCTACCTATATGCGGTATTTCCGTGCCATTATAAGCAAATTTGTATGTGACATCTCTATTTTTTTTTAAATTCTCTTTTGTGTGCTCGTACCGCTCGCGAGGCGGTGAGGGGTGGCCGATATTTTCATCCTAGATGTGTTATTCTCACGATGAGTGTTTATTCACTTGTCATTGCATGAGAGTACAGTAAAGGTATTAGGGATGCCCGGTCCCGAAATGAAAAATGAATTTACTTTATGTTGTGAAATAATAAATTCCTTGGAAAGTGTTGGTATGGAGGGCATCCGTGGATACAGTTAGCCATGGAAAGTGAAAGTATGGTGGAAAAAGAATAAACTTTATTTTCTATTTAGGAACCACCTACGATATATCTAGCATGGAAAGTGTTGGGAACTCTAAGTCATTTTTGTTGGTGGGAAAAGTATGCATCACAAAATGTTTTTATCTCTCAATTTTCGCTTTGAGCTCTGGCACCTCTAAAAATCCCTACTTCCCTCCGCGAAAGGCCTTTCTTTTAATTATGCAATTTTTTATTTTGAATTTGAGTCTCCATATTCTCTTATAAAGCACCAACTAAGGGGCACTATGATCGCATTTGAGCATTGGGTGTAGCTAATATTCGAGTGTGTTTGATCAATGGATCAATGATTGAGCATAATGGGCTAGGGATAACTTGCTTTAGTGTTGATATTTTGAAAGACATGGTTGCTTGTTTGATATGCTTGAGTATTAAAGTCTTCATGTCAAAACTAGACTATTGCTTTGAACCATATAAAAGTCCAAATGTCCATGATACAAATAAAAGAATATGTGATGAACAAGTTAGGCAGCATTCCACATCAAAAATTCTGTTTTTATCATTCACCTACTCGAGGACGAGCAGGAATTAAGCTTGGGGATGATGATATGTCTCCAATGTTCCATGCTGTTATATTATCATTCTTGGATGTTTTACAATCATTTTATATCATTTTTTGGGTACTAACCTATTGACATAGTGCCCAGGGCCAGTTGTTCTTTTTTGCTTGTTTTTTACATCACAGGAAATCAATACCAAACGGAGTCCAAACGCAGCGAAACTTTTTGTGGATTTTTTCTGGACCAGAAGACACCTGTTGGGCCAAAGAAGTACCAGAGGGGTGCTTCGAGGGGAGCACAACTCACTAGGGCGCGCCTGTTGGGGAACATAGTAATTTCAAAAAATTACTATGCACACGCAAGATCATGGTGATGCATAGCAATGAGAGGGGAGAGTGTTGTCCATCTACCCTCGTAGACCGAAAGCGGAAGCGTTATGACAACACAGTTGATGTAGTCGTACGTCTTCACGATCGACTGATCTTAGTACCGAACATACGGCACCTCCGCGATCTGCACATGTTCAGCTCGGTGATGTCTGATACGTCTCCAACGTATCTACTTTTCCAAACACTTTTGCCCTATTTTTGGACTCTAACTTGCATGATTTAAATGAAACTAACCCGGACGGACGCTGTTTTCAGCAGAACTGCAATGATGTTTTTTTATGTGTCGAAAAGAAAAGTTCTCGGAATGTCCTGGAAATCCACGGAGGCACTTTTCAGAATTAATAAGAATTTTTGGCGAAAGAATCAAGGCCAAGGGGCCCACGGGCTGTCCACGAGACAGGGGGTGCCCCCCCCCTTGGGCGTGCCCTCCTATCTCGTGGGCCCCCTGGACCTCCTCCGACCTCAATTCCAACTCCATATATACCGTCTCGGGGAGAAAAAAATCAAGGAGAAAGTTTCATCGCGTTTCACGACACGGAGCCGCCGCAAAGCCCTAATCTCTCTCGGGAGGGCTGAACTGGAGTCCGTTCGGGGCTTCGGAGAGGGGGATTCGTCATCGTCGTCATCATCAACCATCCTCCATCACCAATTTCATGATGCTCACCACCGTGCGTGAGTAATTCCATTGTAGGCTTGCTGGACGGTGATGGGTTGGATGAGATTTACCATGTAATCAAGTTAGTTTTGTTAGGGTTTGATCCCTAGTATCCATTATGTTCTGAGATTGATGTTGCTATGACTTTGCTATGCTTAATGCTTGTCACTAGGGCCCGAGTGCCATGATTTCAGATCTGAACCTATTATGTTTTCATGAATATATATGTGTTCTTGTTCCTATCTTGCAAGTCTATAGTCACCTATTATTTGTTATGATCCGACAACCCCGAAGTGACAATAATCGGGATACTTCTCGGTGATGATCGTAGTTTGAGGAGTTCATGTATTCACTATGTGTTAATGCTTTGGTCCGGTTCTCTATTAAAAGTAGGCCTTAATATCCCTTAGTTTCCACTAGGACCCTGCTGCCACGGGAGGGTAGGACAAAAGATGTCATGCAAGTTCTTTTCCATAAGCACGTATGACTATTTACAGAATACATGCCTACATTACATTGATGAATTGGAGCTAGTTCTATATCACCCTATGTTATCACTATTGCATGAGGAATCGCATCTGGCATAATTATCTATCACTGATCCATTGCCTACGAGCTTTTCACATATTGTTCTTCGCTTATTTACTTTTCCGTTGCTACTGTTACAACTACTACAAAAACCCGAAAACATTTACCTTTACTGTTGCTACCGTTACCATTACTATCATACCACTTTTTGCTACTAAACACTTTGCTGTAGATACTAAGTTATCCAGGTGTGGTTGAATTGACAACTCAACTGCTAATACTCAAGAATATTCTTTGGCTCCCCTTGTGTCGAATCAATAAATTTGGGTTGTACTTCACCCTCAAAAGCTGTTGCGATCCCCTACACTTGTGGGTTATCAAGACTAATTTCTGGCTCCGTTGCCGGGGAGCATAGCTCTATTCTCTGAGTCACATGGGATTTATATCTGTTGATCACTATGAAGAACTTGAAAGACGCTAAGACCAAGATCTATCCCTCAACTACGAGGGGAGGTAAGGAACTGCCATCTAGCTCTGCACTAGATTCTCCTTCTGTTATGAGTAAGTTTGCGACACCTGAACCTGCTACTGCTATGAATTCTGATATGTCGCAGGTTATTGATGATGCCACTTCTGCTATGCATGATGAAACTACTTCTGTGCATGATACTACTTTGCCATTAGGTGAATTTCTTGATGAACAACTTGCTAGATTTGGGGGGAATGAAAATATTGAAGATGCTATTGATGATAGTGATGATGAACGTTCCCCCAATGATTATGTTTTACCTGTTGTTACTAAGGGTTATGTTATGAATGAAAAAGCTGCTATGGAAATTCTTGCTTGCAATGATAGAAATGATCTTAAGAAATTATTAGCTAAATGGAAGCAGCAGTGTCTTAATGCTAGAATGAAACCCGATCCTGCTTTTGCTACTTCACCTATCTGTGTTACTGATAAGGATTATGCATTCTATGTTGATCCTGATATTATTACTTTAGTTGAATCTGATCCTTTTTATGGCCTTGAATCTGAAACTGTTGTGGCACATCTTACCAAGTTGAATGATATAGCCACCCTATTTACTCATGATGAGAAGTCTCGCTATTTATATATCCTTAAGATATTTCCGTTCTCATTAAAGTGCGATGCTAAGACTTGGTATAATTCTCTTGCTCCTGGTTGTGTGTGTAGTCCCCAGGATATGATTTATTACTTCTCTGCTAAATATTTCCCTGCTCATAAGAAACAAGCTGCCTTGCGAGAAATCTATAATTTTGTGCAAATCAAAGAAGAGAGTGTCCCACAAGCTTGGGGGAGGCTTCTCCAGATACTTAATGCTTTGCTTGATCATCCTCTTAAGATAAATGAAATACTTGATATCTTTTATAATGGACTAACCAATGCTTCCAAGGACTACTTGGATAGTTGTGCTGGTTGTGTTTTCAGGGCAAGAATAGTCGACGAAGCTGAAATATTACTGAATAATATGGTGACTAATGAAAATAATTGGACTCTTCCCGAGCCAGTTCCTGAAGTAATTCCTGAACCAATTGAGCCAACTCCTGAGCCTATTCCTAAACCCACTCCGAAGAAGAGAGGTGTTTTATTTCTCAGTCCCGAAGATATGCATGGTCTTAATTTACTGCCTGAAGAACCACATTGTCTTGATAACCCGACACAGGTAGTGAAGGTAAATTCTCTCTATAGATATGATAAAGTTGAAATACCCTCTACTAAATTTCATAGCCCATGCTTAGATGAATTTGATGACTTTATGGCTAGACAAGAAAGTTTTCATGCTTATGTTGGTAGAGAGTTAAAGAATAATGCTTTCGACATAGGACGCGTAGGTGATAATCCGGCTAGAGTTAAAGATGAACTTCACCGTGTTAGCAAATATGCTTCTATGGTTGCTACTTAAGCTGCAAGTACTCAAAGCTCAAAATGATTTGCTTGATGAATTAAATAATAAAAATGACTTTGCTGTTAGAGTGGCTACTAGAACTGGTAGAATGACTCAGGAACCTTTGTATCCTGAAGGCCACCCTAAGAGAATCGAGCAAGATTCTCAGAGAAATAATTTAGAGGCACCTAGTTCTTCTAAGAAGAAGAAAAGGAAAGACGATAGAATCTTGCATGCTTCTAATGAACCTACTGTAGACACACCTGAGAATCCCAATGATATTTCTATTTCCGATGCTGAAACGCAATCAGGTGATGAACATGAACCTAGTGCTAATGTTAATGATAATGTTCATGTTGATGCTCCACCTAGCAAAGACAATGATGTAGAGATTGAACCTGCTGTTGATCTTGATAACCCACAATCAAAGAATCAACATTATGATAAGAGATATTTTGTTGCTAGGAAGCACGGTAAAGAAAGAGAACCATGGGTTCAGAAACCCATGCCCTTTCCTCCTAAACCATCCAAGTCAAAGGATGATGAGGATTTTGAGCGCTTTGCTGAAATGATTAGACCTATTTTCTTACGTATGTGCTTAACTGATATGCTTAAAGTAAATCCTTATGATAAATATATGAAGGATATCATCACAAATAAAAGAAAGATACCGGAAGCTGAAATTTCCACCATGCTTGCTAATTACACTTTTAAGGGTGGAATACCAAAGAAACTTGGAGATCCTGGTGTACCAACTATACCATGCTCTATTAAAAGAAATTATGTTAGAACTTATTTATGTGATCTTGGAGCCGGTGTTAGTGTTATGCCTCTGTCTTTATATCATAGACTTGAATTGAATAAGTTGACACCTACTGAAATATCCTTGCAAATGGCCGATAAATCAACTGCTATACCTGTCGGTATTTGTGAGGATGTGCCTGTTGTAGTTGCAAATGTCACTATTTTAACGGACTTTGTTATTCTTGATATCCCCGAGGATGATAGTATGTCTATTATCCTTGGTAGACCTTTTCTTAATACTGCAGGGGCTGTTATTGATTGCAACAAAGGCAATGTCACTTTTCATGTTAATGGTAATGAGCATACGGTACACTTTCTGAGGAAACAATCTCAAGTTCATAGCATCAATTCTATTGAAAAAGTTCCAACTATCATTTTTGGAGGTTTTGAATTTCCTCTCCCTACTGTCAAGAAAAAGTATGATATTCTTATTGTTGGGGATTTTCATATCCCCGTTGAGGTAACTTAGTGTTATTCAAAATTTCTCCGGTTCCATGTTATTCAGAATGAGTTTGTTAACAAGACTTGATCAATCTTATTAGTGGATTCATTTTGATGATCACGAGATGGATGAAACTAGAAGGCACAACCTTCTGTACCCTCTTTTTACTTTCTGTTATTTAGAATAAATAAAGCAAAAATAGTATTATCTGTATGTTTTCTGAATTACCCGTGCATTAAAAAATAGTCCGAAAATAAAAGTGCTCCAAATGCCCTACAAATTTAGTATGATTTTTTCTGGAATATTTGAGGATTTTAGGCACTGAAAACACTGCAGGAGGGCCAAGCACCAGGCCATGAGAGAGGAGGGCATGCCCCCCCCCCTGTAGGGCGCGCCCCCCTGTCTCGTGGGCCCCTGGTGGCTCCCCTCCACTTATACCAGCACCCACACACTTCATCTTCTACCCAAAAAATCCCCATCCAGCTCAAGCCCGAGTTCTAGCTCGTTTTGCTGCGATTTTCGATCTCTTAGCTCAAAGCTCCATTCGCAAAACTGCTTTGGGAGATTGTTGCTTGGTATGTGACTCCTCCGTTGGTCCAATTAGTTTTTGTTCTAGTGCTTTATTCATTGCAAATTTTTGCTACATAGGTGACCATGTTCTTGAGCTTGCATGTTAAATTTTTGAGGTCCCAAGCAATTCCAATGCATGATATAGGCTCTAGGTACTTGTAGGAGTAGTTGCTATCAATCTTGTTTAGTTTTATCCACTTTTATTTTGAAGTTACTAAAATTTCAGTTTTTTCGGAAAATGTTAAGAGGTTCTTTAAAGGCTCTTCTAGCCAAAGCTCTAAGGAAAAACAAGACAAAGAGAAGGAAAAACCCAAGTATAATCTTCCTCGCTTAGCGGAAGTACGGTCATGTGAATGGCCATGTGAGGATTTCTTGAAGGAAGACATAATTCATGAAGACTTTTATGCTTTAATCGGGACTGCAGGCCTCACCGGTTTCATGAACGACCGAATCGATCAGTATCTCTTACTTACCAATACTTTCGTGCAAAACTTTTATTATTATCCTAAGAAGTCACCGCCTGCAGTATCATTTCATTCATATGATGAATTCAAAGAAATGTCTTTACGTCATTTTTGCGCGGTATGTAGGATACCTTATGAGGGAGAATTAGATGAACCCCATCGTGATGATGTGGGTGGCTTTGTTAACACCATTGCTGTAGAGGAGCCAAAGAAGGGCTCCGAGGCGAAGGGCTCTAGCATACACTTTCCTGTTTTATGCTACTTTGCTATATTTACTAGTAGATGCTTGATTGGTCGTGGAAATAGTGGAAATTTGAGCGTTCCAGATATTATTATTCTTCAACATGCTTTGCTTGGGGACAATACTTTTAGTATGGGTGACGTCGTTGCTAAACGGCTAGCCCTGAATCGTACAAAAGGCCCCATATTTGGAGGTATCTATGATGCACGTCTTGCTGAACATTTTCAGATACCCATTAGGCATCTTGAGGAGGAGGAGACAAAATTACCTCCTCACATTTTAGATTACAAGAGCATGGTAGCACACAAGTTTATCATTGACAACGAAGAAAAGATGCTCTTGTATAAACTTAGATTTAATAAGAAACACATTGAGATTATTATTTTGCCAGCGCCTCTGTTGGTCGACTTGCTTGCAGAAAATTTCTCGTCACCCCGGAAGCGGTGAACAATCATCGAGCACAAGCTTTCACTCCAGAGCCTGAACCTGAACTGGAACCTGAGCTGGACCCTTATCGTGTATCATCTGTCCAGTGGGATCCAGAGATGACCAGCCAGTGGTATCCTGATGACACCTCCCACTACACCGGGGAGAGTAGCAGCGGTCCTTGGTATTAAACCAACTTAGGCCAAAAGCCTAAGCTTGGGGGAGTACCTATTTCTCACCGACTTTACATTCATGTTCACACACTAGTCGTCGATGCTCATACTCTTTCATTGTATTATCCATGTTAGTTTAAATTTCTTTTTCTAGCTTTCTTCTTGTGTGTTTGTTAAACCTTAAGAAAAACCAAAAAAAATTAGTTAGTTTAATTTCCTTGCTTGTAGTAGAAATTTAAATGAAAACCCAAAAAGATTTCTCGTTCTTCTTTTACTTGTTGGGAGCTTTGCTTGCAGATTCCAGCTTAGTCCAATGCACATGCACTCTTATTATTATACACAACGTTTGGTCGTGCAAGTGAAAGGCAATAATGACGATTTATGATGGACTTATTGGGATGAGAAAAGCTGGTATGAACTCGACCTCTTTTGTTTTTGTAAATATGATGATTCATCATTCCTGAGTCAGCTATTATGAAGTAAACATATTTGCAATGACATTTAGAGATTATAGTTACTTGTGCCATGCTTGATTAGCTATGAGTTATAATGGTCTACCTTGCGTGCCAACATGCTATTATAATGATTATGATGTGGTATGATGGGATGGTATCCTCCTTTGAATGAATTGAGTGACTCGACTTGGCACATGTTCACACATGTAGTTGAATCAAATCAACATAGCCTTCATGATATTTATGTTCATGGTGGATTATATCCTACTCATGCTTGTACTCGGTGTGAATTAATTTTAATGCATGTTTATGACTGTTGTCGCTCTCTCAGTTGGTCGCTTCCCAGTCTTTTGCTAGCCTTCACCTGTACTAAGCGGGAATACTGCTTGTGCATCCAAACTCCTTAAACCCCAAAGTTGTTCCATATGAGTCCACCATACCTTCCTATATGTGGTATCTACCTGCCGTTCCAAGTAAATTTGTATGTGCCAAACTCCAAACCTTCAAATGAAATTCTGTTTTGTATGCTTGAGCAGCTCATGTTACAACTAGGGCTGCCTATATCTTCCATTCTAGGTGGGTTATTCTCACGAGGAGTGGACTCTGCTCCTCATTCACGAGAAAGGGCCGGTAACCGGGATGCCCAGTCCCATGATCCAAAAAGATCAAAGAAAATCAAAATAATTAAACATAACTCCCCCAGGACTGTTGTATGTTGGAGGCACTCGTTGTTTCGAGCAAGCCATGGATTGATGCTTGTTGGTGGTTGGGGGAGTATAAACCTTTACCGTTCTATTTGGGAACTGCCTATAATGCATGTAGTATGGAAGATACAGCCATCTCATAGTTGTTGCGTTGATAGTGAAAGTATGCCGCTCAAAATGTTATTCAATCTCTATTTTAAAATTGAACTCTGGCACCTCTACAAATCCCTGCTTCCCTCTACGAAGGGCATATCTATTTACTTTTTATGTTGAGTCATCATCGTTCTTATTAAAAGCACCCGCTGGAGAGCACACTGTCATTTGGATTCATTATTATTGGTTTATATTGGGTATGACTTGACTGGATCTCTTTTACCATGAATTACAATGTTTAGTCAGTCCTTGATCTTTAAAGGTGCTCTACATTTAGTTGTGCGGTCTCAGAAAGGGCTAGCGAGATACCATTTTGTTATATCATGTTATGATTATTTTGAGAAAGTGTTGTCATCTGAGTTTTATTATTATGACTCGCTAGCTGATTATGCTATTGATATGAGTAATTGTGAGACCTATGTGTTATTGTGAGTATAGTTAGTTCATAATATTTGCTAAAACTTGAATGCTGGCTTTTCATGTTTACAACAACAAGAGCAAATAGAGCTTGTAAAAGTTTTTATTTATCACTTTCAGTTTATCAACTGAATTGCTTGAGGACAAGCAAAGGTTTAAGCTTGGGGGAGTTGATACGTCTCCAATGTATCTACTTTTCCAAACACTTTTGCCCTTGTTTTGGACTCTAACTTGCATGATTTGAATGAAACTAACCCGAACTGACGTTGTTTTCAGAATAACTGTCATGATGTTGTTTTATGTGTAGAAAAGAAAAGTTCTCGGAATGTCCTGGAAATCCACGGAGGCACTTTTCAGAATTAATAAGAATTTTTGGCGAAAGAATCAAGGCTAGGGAGCCCACGGGCTGTCCACGAGACAGGGGGCGCACCTTCCTATCTCGTGGGCCCCCTGGACCTCCTCCGACCTCAACTCCAACTCCATATATACTGTCTCAGGGAGAAAAAAATCAAGGAGAAAGTTTCATCATGTTTCACGACACGGAGCCGCCGCCAAGCCCTAATCTCTCTCGGGAGGGCTGATCTGGAGTCCGTTCGGGGCTCCAGAGAGGGGGATTCGTCGTCGTCGTCATCATCAACCATCCTCCATCACCAATTTCATGAAGCTCACCGCCGTGCGTGAGTAATTCCATCGTAGGCTTGCTGGACGGTGATGGGTTGGATGAGATTTACCATGTAATCAAGTTAATTTTGTTAGGGTTTGATCCCTAGTATCCATTATGTTCTGAGATTGATGTTGCTATGACTTTGCTATGCTTAATGCTTGTCACTAGGGCCCGAGTGCCATGATTTCAGATCTGAACCTATTATGTTTTCATGAATATATGTGTGTTCTTGATCCTATCTTGCAAGTCTATAGTCACCTATTATGTGTTATGATCCGACAACCCCGAAGTGACAATAATCGGGATACTTCTCGGTGATGACCGTAGTTTGAGGAGTTCATGTATTCACTATGTGTTAATGCTTTGGTCCGGTTCTCTATTAAAAGGAGGCCTTAATATCCCTTAGTTTCCACTAGGACCCCTCTGCCACGGGAGGGTAGGACAAAAGATTTCATGCAAGTTCTTTTCCATAAGCATGTATGACTATTTACGGAATACATGCCTACATTACATTGATGAATTGGAGCTAGTTCTATATCACCCTATGTTATAACTATTGCATGAGGAATCGCATCCGGCATAATTATCCATCACTGATCCATTGCCTACGAGCTTTTCACATATTGTTCTTCGCTTATTTACTTTTCCGTTGCTACTGTTACAACTACTACAAAAACCCGAAAACATTTACCTTTACTGTTGCTACCGTTACTATTACTATCATACCGCTTTTTGCTACTAAACATTTTGCTGCAGATACTAAGTTATCCAGGTGTGGTTGAATTGACAACTCAAGTGCTAATACTCAAGAATATTCTTTGGCTCCCCTTGTGTCGAATCAATAAATTTGGGTTGTACTTCACCCTCGAAAGTTGTTGCGATCCCCTACACTTGTGGGTTATCAATGTCCCATGAACTCCGATCCAGCAAAGTGTCGAAGGAAAGTTTCGTCAGCACGACGGTGTGATGACGGTGATAATGAAGCTACTGGCATAGGGCTTCGCCTAAGCGCTGCAACGATATGACCGAGGTGGATTATGGTGGAGAGGGGCACCGCACACGGCTAAGAGATCAATGATCAACTTGTGTGTCTATGGGGTACCCCCCCTCCCCCGTATATAAAGGAGTGGAGGAGGGGGGAGGGCCGTCCCTCCTATGGCGCGCCCTAGAGGAGTCCTACTCCCAGCGGGAGTAGGATCCCCCCCTTCCCTAGTTGGGCTAGGAGAGAAGGAAGGGGGAGAGAGGGAGGAAGGAAAGGGGCCCCCCTCCTAGTCCAATTCGGACCATAGGGAGAGGGGGGGCGCGGCCTGAGGTATGACACCTAGATCGGATATGAACTTCTTCATATAAACATGTATTCCGTTACTACCGGAGGAGATGCTCGGCAAGATCTTTGTCCGGCTGCCAGTCAAGTCAGTTGGCCGCTTCCGGTGCCTGTCGCGCTCGTGGGCCGCCTCACTCTCATCGGCCTCCTTCGTCGACCTCCACCACCAGCAAGCGAACCACCACCACCAGCAGCAGCGGTCGGCAGGCATGCCGCCCAATCTCTTCTTTATGGGTGGGCACGGTCCGGGCCGGTCCGGTCCCGGTCCGAGCTGTCGTTTGGACCGGCCGCCGGCGGTCCGGTCCGGACCGGACCGAGCAGTGCGGCGGTCCTGATTTTAGGGACCGGACAGACGGACGTGAAGCTCGGTGCGGACCGACGGTCCCCACGGTCCCGGTGATGTTGAGTCACTACCATGTGGGCTCAGGATGTCGGAGAGGTGGTCGGAGAAGAATCACGGTGGCCGGAGTAGGAGAAGACGCACCTGATGCGCGGTTGCATGAGGAAGAGGCACGGGGAAGAGAGGAAGCGGTGCGGACGCGCGGAGAAGAGGGGAAGTGGCCACCCGTGGGAGCGGCAGCGTAAGGCATGAGGGATAGGATGCGACGGAGAGAGGGGAGGCGCGGCCGCGCAGGGGAGAGAGAGGCGCGAGGGAGAGGGTGGTGCTGTGGCGAGGTGGAAGACGTGCGCGAGAGCCGGGACGAGGGGTAGAGGACGTGCCGTGGAAAGTGATGTATCATAACCTGCGCATGTTTATTACTTAGCATCTTTCTTGGTTGCATGCAAGCAATCTATTACGTGCATGAGCCCATGAATACCCGTCTACACCTACGCTGTGATGAGTGGGTCAAGTTGGATGTGGAGTTAATTGTGGGATGGCACTGTAATTCTTGGATCGAACATGTTTCTCTTGTTAGTCACGAATAAAAAGGAAAGAGCAGCGTGGAGTTAGTCGTGGGATTGACTCGACCGTGATAGGATAACTACCTTTTACGGAACGACCATCCAAAATCAGGGGAGAATCGGTTCAAGCATCCTGTAGGCAGTTATTTCCATAGATGTAGCGACAAATTGTGGTGGGATAGCGCCATACACCTGAGTCATCCAGACTCCTTCATATGCTGCTTCCGAAGCAGCTATGTATTCCGCTTCACACGTGGATCCACCATGACGCTTTGTTTAGAACTGCACCAACTGACAACTCCACCGTTCAATATAAACATGTATCCGGTTTGTGACTTAGAGTCATCCGGATCAGTGCCAAAGCTTGCATCGACGTAACCATTTACGACGAGCTCTTTGTCACCTCCATAAACGAGAAACATATCCTTAGTCCTTTTCAGGTGTTTCAGGATGTTCTTGACCGTTGTCCAGTGATCCACTCCTGGATTACTTTGGTACCTCCCTGCTAAACTAATAGCAAGGCACACATCAGGTCTGGTACACAACATTGCATACATGATAGAGCCTATGGATGAAGCATAGGGAACACCTTTCATTTTCTCTCTATCTTCTACAGTGGTCGGGCATTGAGTCTGACTCAACTTCACACCGTGTAACACAGGCAAGAACCCTTTCTTTGCTTGACCATTTTGAACTTCTTCAAAACGTTATCAAGGTATGTGCTTTGTGAAAGTCCAATTAAGCGTCTTGATCTATCTCTATAGATCTTGATGCCCAATATATAAGCAACTTCACCGAGGTCCTTCATTGAAAAACTCTTATTCAAGTATCCTTTTATGCTATCCAGAAATTCTATATCATTTCCAATTAACAATATGTCATCCACATATAATATTAGAAATGCTATAGAGCTCCCACTCACTTTCTTGTAAATACAGTCTTCTCCAAAAGTCTGTAGAAAACTATATGCTTTGATCACACTATCAAAACGTTTATTCCAACTCCGAGATGCTTGCACCAGTCCATAGATGGATCGCTGGAGCTTACACACTTTGTTAGCATCCTTTGGATCGATAAAATCTTCAGGTTGCATCATATACAACTCTTCTTCCAGAAATCCATTCAGGAATGTAGTCTTTACATCCATTTGCCAAATTTCATAATCTTAAAATGCTGCAATTGCTAACATGATTCAGACAGACTTAAGCATCGCTACGGTTGAGAAGGTCTCATCGTAGTCAACTCCTTGAACTTGTCGAAAACCTTTCGCAACAAGTCGAGCTTTGTAGACAGTAACATTATCATCAGCGTCAGTCTTCTTCTTGAAGATCCATTTATTCTCGATGGCTTGCCGATCATCGGGCAAGTCAACCAAAGTTCACACTTTGTTCTCATACATGGATCCCATCTCAGATTTCATGGCCTCAAGCCATTTCGCGGAATCTGGGCTCATCATCGCTTCCTCATAGTTCGTAGGTTCGCCATGGTCACGTAGCATGACCTCCAGAACAGGATTACCGTACCACTTTGGTGTGGATCTTATTCTGGTTGAACCTACAAAGTTTGGTAGTAACTTGATCCGAAGTGTCATGATCATTATCATCAGCTTCCTCACTAATTGGTGTAGGGATCACAGGAACTAATTTCTGTGATGAACTACTTTCCAATAAGGGAGTAGGTACAGTTACCTCATCAAGTTCTACTTTCCTCCCACTCACTTCTTTCGAGATAAACTCCTTCTCTAGAAAGGATCCATTCTTAGCAACGAATGTCTTGCCTTCAGATCTATGATAGAAGGTGTACCCAATAGTCTCCTTTGGGTATCCTATGAAGACACATTTCTCTGATTTGGGTTCGAGCTTATCAGGTTGAAGCTTTTTCACATAAGCATCGCATCCCCAAACTTTAAGAAACGACAACTTTGGTTTCTTGCCAAACCACAGTTCATAAGGCGTCGTCTCAACGGATTTAGATGGTGCCCTATTTAACATGAATGCAGCAGTCTCTAAAGCATAACCCCAAAATGATAGCGGTAAATCAGTAAGATACATCATAGATTGCACCATATCTAATAAAGTTTGGTTACAACGTTCGGACACACCATTACGCTGTGGTGTTCCGGGTGGCGTGAGTTGTGAAACTATTCCACATTGTTTCAGATTAAGACCAAACTCGTAACTCAAATATTCTCCTCCATGATTATATCGTAGAAACTTTATTTTCTTGTTACGATGATTTTCCACTTCACTCTGAAATTCTTTGAACTTTTCAAATGTTTCAGACTTATGTTTCATTAAGTAGATATACCCATATCTGCTCCAATCATCTGTGAAGGTGAGAAAATAACGATACCCACCGCGAGCCTCAATATTCATCGGACCACATACATCAGTATGTATGATTTCTAACAAATCTGTTGCTCGCTCCATTGTTCCGGAGAATAGAGTTTTAGTCATATTGCCCATGAGGCATGGTTCACAAGTACCAAGTGATTCATAATCAAGTGATTCCAAAAGTCCATCAGAATGGAGTTTCTTCATGCGATTTACACCAATATGACCCAAACGGCAGTGCCACAAATAAGTTGCACTATCATTATTAACTCTGCATCTTTTGGCTTCAATATTATGAATATGTGTATCACTACTATCGAGATTCAATAAAAATAGACCACTCTTCAAGGGTGCATGACCATAAAAGATATTACTCATATATAAATAGAACAACCATTATTCTCAGATTTAAATGAATAACCGTCTCGCATCAAACAAGATCCAGATATAATGTTCATGCTCAACATTGGCACCAAATAACAATTATTCAGATCTAAAACTAATCCCGAAGGTAGATGTAGAGGTAGTGTGCCGACCGCGATCACATCGACTTTGGAACCATTTCCCACGCGCATCATCACCTTGTCCTTAGTTAATATCCGCTTCATCTGTAGTCCCTGTTTTGAGTTGCAAATATTAGCAATAGAACCAATATCAAATACCCAAGCACTACTGCGAGCATTAGTAAGGTACACATCAATAACAAGTATATCACATATACCTTTGTTCACCTTGCCATCCTTCTTATCCGCCAAATACTTGGGGCAGTTCCACTTCCAGTGACCAGTCCCTTTGCAGTAGAAGCACTCAGTCTCAGGCTTAGGTCCAGACTTGGGCTTCTTCACTTGAGCAGCAACTTGCTTGCCATTCTTCTTGAAGTTCCCCTTCTTCCCTTTACCCTTTTTCTTGAAACTAGTGGTCTTGTTGACCATCAACACTTGATGCTCCTTCTTGATTTCTACCTCCGCAGCCTTTAGCATTGCGAGGAGCTCGGGAATTGTCTTGTTCATCCCTTGCATATTATAGTTCATCACGAAGCTCTTGTAGCTTGGTGGTAGTGATTGGAGAATTTTTTCAATGACACTATCATCTGGAAGATTAACTCCCAGTTGAATTAAGTGATTATTATACCCACACATTTTGAGTATATGTTCACTGACAGAACTATTCTCCTCCATCTTGGAGCTGTAGAACTTATTGGAGACCTCATAGCTCTCAATCCGGGCATTTTCTTGAAATATTAACTTCAACTCCTGGAACATCTCATATGCTCCATGACATTCAAAACGTCATTGAAGTCCCGGTTATAAGCCGTAAAGCATGGCACACCGAACTATCAAGTAGTCATCAGCTTTGCTCTGCCAGACGTTCACAACGTCCGACGTTGCTCCTGCAGCGGGTCTAACACCTAGCGGTGCTTCCAGGACATAATTCTTCTGTGCAGCAATGAGGATAATCCTCAAGTTACGGACCCAGTCCGTGTAATTGCTACCATCATCTTTCAACTTAGCTTTCTCAAGGAACGCGTTAAAATTCAACAGAACAACAGCACGGGCCATCTATCTACAACAACATAGACATGCAAAATACTATCAGGTACTAAGTTCATGATAAATTAAAGTTCAATTAATCAAATTACTTAAGAACTCCCACTTAGATAGACATCCCTTAATCATCTAAGTGATCACGTGATCCAAATCAACTAAACCATGTCCGGTCATCACGTGAGATGGAGTAGTTTTCAATGATGAACATCACTATGTTGATCATGTCTACTATATGATTCACGCTCGACCTTTCGGTCTAAGTGTTCCGAGGCCATATCTGCATATGCTAGGCTCGTCAAGTTTAACCCGAGTATTCTTCGTGTGCAAAACTAGCTTGCACCCGTTGTATGTGAGCGTAGAGCTTATCACACCCGATCATCACGTGGTGTCTCGGCATGACGAACTTTCACAACGGTGCATACTCAGGGAGAACACTTATACCTTGAAATTTAGTGAGAGATCATCTTATAATGCTTCTGTCGATCTAAGAAAAATAAGATGCATAAAAGATAAACATCACATGCAATCATTATAAGTGACATGATATGGCCATCATCATCTTATGCCTTTGATATCCATCTCCAAATCACCGTCATGATCACCATCGTCACTGGCGCGACACCTTGATCTCCATCGTAGCATCGTTGTCGTCTCGCCAACTATTGTTTCTACGACTATCGCTACCGCTTAGTGACAAAGTAGAAACAATTACAGGGCGATTGCATTGCATACAATAAAGCGACAACCATATGGCTCCTGCCAGTTGCCAATAACTCTGTTACAAAACATGATCATCTCATACAATAAAATTTAGCGTCATGTCTTGACCATATCACATCACAACATGCCCTACAAAAACAAGTTAGACGTCCTCTACTTTGTTGTTGCAAGTTTTACGTGGCTGCTACGGGCTGAGCAAGAACTGTTCTTACCTACATATCAAAACCACAACGATTTTTGTCAAGTATGTGTTGTTTTAACCTTCAACAAGGACCAGGCGTAGCCACACTCAATTCAACTAAATTTGGAGAAACTGACACCCGCCAGTCACCTGTGTGCGAAGCACGTCGGTAGAACCAGTCTCGCGTAAACGTACGTGTAATGTCGGTCCGGGACGCTTCATCCAACAATACCATCGAATCAAAGTATGACATGCTGGTAAGCAGTATGACTATTATCATCCACAACTCACTTGTGTTCTACTCGTGCATATAACATCTACGTGTAAACCTGGCTCGGATGCCACTGTTGGGGAGCGTAGTACTTTCAAAAAAATTCTATGCACACACAAGATCATGGTGATGCATAGCAACGAGAGGGGAGAGTGTTGTCCACGTACCCTCGTAGACCGAAAGCGGAAGCGTTATGACAACGCGGTTGATGTAGTCGTACATCTTCATGATCGACCGATCCTAGTATCAAACGTACGGCACCTCCGTGATCTACACATGATCATCTCGGTGACGTCCCATGAACTCCGATCCAGGAGAGTGTCGAAGGAGAGTTTGATCAGCACGACGGTGTGATGACGGTGATAATGAAGCTACCGGCACAGGGCTTTGCCTAAGTGCTGCAATGATATGACCGAGGTGGATTATGGTGGAGGGGGGCACCGCACACGGCTAAGAGATCAATGATCAACTTGTGTGTCTATGGGGTGCCCCCATCCCCGTATATAAAGGAGTGGAGGAGGGGGAGGGCCGGCCCTCCTATGGCACGCCCTGGAGGAGTCCTACTCCCATTGGGAGTAGGATTCCCCCCCCCCCTTCCCTAGTTGGACTAGGAGAGAAGGAAGGGGGAGAGAGGGAGGAAGGAAAGGGCCCCCCTCCTAGTCCAATTCGGACTAGAGGGATAGGGGGCGCGCGGCTTGCCCTGGTCTCCTCTCTCTCTCTCTCCACTATGGCCCAATAAGGCCCATACACTTACTGGGGGGTTCCGGTAACCTCGCGGTACTCCGGTAAAATCCCAATTTCACCCGGAACTATTCCGATGTCCAAATATAGTCATCCAATATATCGATCTTTATGTCTCGACCATTTCGAGACTCCTCGTCATGTCCGTGATCATATCCGGGACTCCAAACTACCTTCGGTACATCAGAACACATAAACTCATATTACTGATCGTCACCGAATGTTAAGCGTGCGGACCCTATGGGTTCGAGAACTATGTATACATGACCGAGACATGTCTCCAGCCAATAACCAATAGCGGAACCTAGATGCTCATATTGGCTCCCACATATTCTATGAAGATCTTTATCGATCAAACCGCAAAACAACATACGTTGTTCCTTTTGTCATCGGTATGTTACTTGCCCGAGATTCGATCCTCGGTATTCCAATACCTAGTTCAATCTCGTTACCGGCAAGTCTCTTTACTCGTTCTGTAGTGCATCATCCCGCAACTAACTCATTCGTCACATTGCTTGCAAGGCTTATAGTGATGTGCATTACCGAGAGGGCCCAGAGATACCTCTCCGACAATCAGAGTGACAAATCCTAATCTTGATCTATGCCAACTCAACAAGTACCATCGGAGACACCTGTAGAGCACCTTTATAATCACCCAGTTACATTGTGACGTTTGGTAGCACACAAAGTGTTCCTCCGGTATTCGGGAGTTGCATAATCCCATAGTCATAGGAACATGTATAAGTCATGAAGAAAGCAATAGAAACAAACTAAATGATCAAGTGCTAAACTAACAGAATGGGTCAAGTCAATCACATCATTCTCTAATGAAGTGATCCCGTTAATCAAGTGACTACTCATGTCTATGGGAACATAACCATCTTTGATTCAACGAGCTAGTCAAGTAGAGGCATACTAGTGACATTATGTTTGTCTATGTATTCACACATGTACTAAGTTTCTCGTTAATACAATTCTAGCATGAATAATAATCATTTATCATGATATAAAGAAATATAAATAACAACTTTATTATTGCCTCTAGGGCATATTTCCTTCAGTGCCTGGGGGCCCAAGCACGCCCAGGTGAGTTGTGCCCACCTCGGTGGCCTCCCACACCACCTCTTTGCTCTATAAATACCCAAATATTCCAGAAAACCTAGGGGAGTCGACGAAAATCAATTCTAGCCGCCGCAAGTTCCAGAACCACCAGATCCAATCTAAACACCATGACGGAGGGGTTCATCATCCTCATTGGTGCCTCTCCGATGATGCGTGAGTAGTTCACTGTAGACCTACGGGTCTGTAGTTAGTATCTAGATGGCTTCCTATCTCTCGTTTGATTCTCAATACAATGGTCTCTTGGAGATCCATATGATGTAACTCTTTTTGCGGTGTGTTTGTTGGGATCCGATGAACTTTGAGTTTATGATCAGATTTATGTTTTTATCCATGAAAGTTATTTGAGTCTTCTTTGATATCTTATATGCATGACTGCTTATAGCCTCATATTTCTTCTCCGATATTTGGGTTTTGTTTGGCCAACTTGATCTATTTATCTTGCAATGGGAAGAGGTGCTTTGTGATGGATTCGATCTTACGGTGCTTGATCCAAGTGGCTGAAGGGGAACCGACATGTATGTATCATTACTATTAAGGATAACAAGATGTGGTCTGTTTTTCTACATAGATAGATCTTGTCTACATCATGTCATCATTGTTACTGCATTACTCCGTTTTTCCATGAACTTAATACACTAAATGCATGCTGGATAGCGGTTGATGTGTGGAGTAATAGTAGTAGATGCAGGCAGGAGTCGGTCTACTAATCTTGGACGTGATGCCTATATAATGATCATTGCCTGGATATCGTCATGAGTATTTGAAGTTCTATCAATTGCCCGGCAGTAATTTGTTTATCCACCATTTGCTATTTTTCTCGAGAGAAGCCACTAGTGAAACCTACGGCCCCCGGGTCTCTTCTTTAATATATTTGCCTTCGCGATCTACTTTTATTTGCTTTTATGTTCAGATCTATTAAACCAAAAATACAAAAATACTTTGTTGTACTTTATTTTATTTGTGATCTATTTATCCAATCTATTACAACTTTCTCACGCCCACTTGCCAATTTCTGGCGTCGTTACCTGAAAGGGATTGACAACCCCTTTAACATGTCGGGTTGCGAGTATTTATTATTTGTGTGCAGGAGTTGTTTACGTTGTGTTATGTGGTTCTCCTACTGGTTCGATAACCTTGGTCTCATCACTAAGGGAAATACCTACCGTCGTTGTGCTGCATCATCCCTTCCTCTTTGGGGAAATACCAACGTAGTTTTAGCAGACATCAATAGTCCAACTTGGTGGGTCCATCCTGGTTTCCTTTAGAGGGCTTTTTTTGTGGCCCAAACTTTGAATTGCGGAATCCGGCATTTACTACCGCGCCGTCGGCCTTGGCGTCATTGTCCCGACGCTTATTTTTATTCTGCCGTGGCTTCTCGTTGCCGTCCCGGACTTCTGAAGTGACGGGGTCTTCTGGGTTGGTGCTTCTATGAGCCAACTCGCCCACACAGAAGCGGGTCATGAGGGAGGTGAGAGCCACCATTGTCTTCGGCTTATCTTGGTCGAGCTGTCATGCGACCCATTCGTCCCAGATACTGTGTTTGAACGCTGCTATGGCTTTGGCATCCGGGCAATCAATTATCTGATTCTTTTTTGTCAAAAACCGATTCCAAAATTGTCGGACTAACTCGCCGGACTGTTGGATCACGTGGCTCAGGTCATCGGCATCTGGAGGCCGGACATAGGTGCCTTGAAAGTTGGCTCGGAAAGTGTCCTCGAGCTCTTCCCAGCTCCCTATGGAGTCTTCGGGGAGGCTATTCAACCACTGTCGTGCTGGTCCTCTGAACTTTAATGGGAGATATTTGATGGTGTGGAGGTCATCTCCTCGTGCCATATGAATGTGGAGAAGGAAATCTTCAATCCATACGGTTGGGTCTGTAGTTTCGTAATATGGCTCAACGTTTACAGGTTTAAAGCCTTCTGGAAATTGGTGTTGCATAACCTCATCGATGAAGCGCATTGGGTGAGCGGCGCCCCTTATCCGGCCACATCGCGTCGAACCTCGGATTCTATCCTGGCCCGTTGTTGATCTCGAACTCTATCGTTTTGGTCGAGCCATGCTTGGTATCCGTCTCTTCTATTGGGAGGGTAGCCTCTTGATCCATAGATGGACCTTGACTGACCTGCTCTAGTGGTCAGGTCGTGTTGCAGATCGTATTCAGATTCTAGCTGCACCTTTTCCTTGCCTTTAAGGCGAGGTGGAATTGGCGGGTATTCGGCATCTTCAGCCGGTCTGTCCCGGCCTCGAGGGGGGTGGTGTAGCTGGTCACCTTGAGCTCGTCTGGGTCGTGCGGGCTCCATGGCCTCATTATTGAATTGCAGCAACAACTTTCGCTTTGGGTAGCTTATGTTTTGTTGATCATAGTGGTACCCGTCTTCGGCTACCAAGACTTTTGTCCACCTATTATCGAGAGTGTCATGTTCGGCCTTGAGCTGTTGTTGTTTCTTCTTTAGGCTTTGGGCGGTTGGCAATAAGTTGATGTTTAAACCATTCTTGGTCGAGTGGATCCTCAGGGACTATAAAGTCCTCGGTTCCAAGGCTGACCTCCTCTTCGGAAAGAGGGAGGTAGTTATTGTCCTTGGAGTCATTGAGGTCCTCGAGATTGAACTCATCCTTCTGTTTCTCTGAGCCGTCGGGCTGCTGGTCGGGGATGGGGTCACCAACATCTTCAATATTGTCCAGGGTGTCACCCTCCCCGGTGCTCGTGTTGGTTTCCCTACTCCATTGCCCCTGGAACGTCGGTGCTGTTGTTGGTGTTTGTGTGGCTCCTCTCCCAAATTGTCTTTCCGGGGGTGCTGAAAGGATCGAGAAGAGGTGTCTAGAGGGGGGTGATTAGACCCTCAACAAGTAAAGGTAGTAGTTTTTAAGTTTTTCAAGTTGAGGTTGGAAATTAGCACAATTTCAAACATTCACAATACAATTCAAGCAAGCATGCAAAGAGTATGTGAGCAGCGGAAAGTAAAGCATGCAACTTGCAAGAAAGTAAAGGGATGGAATTGCAGTGTGCAAATGCAGTTGGAGACACATAGATTTTTGGCATGGTTCCGATAGGTGGTGCTATCGTACATCCACGTTGGTGGATACTTCAATCCACGAAGGGTAACGGCTACGCGAGTCCATCGAGGGCTCCACCCACGAAGGGTCCACGAAGAAGCAACCTTGTCTATCCCACCATGGCCATCGCCCACGAAGGACTTGCCTCACTTGGGTAGATCTTCACGAAGTAGGCAATCTCCTACCCTTACAAACTCCTTGGTTCAACTCCACAATCTTGACGGAGGCTCCCAAGTGACACCTAACCAATCTAGGAGACACCACTCTCCAAAAGGTAATAGATGGTGTGTTAATGATGAACTCCTTGCTCTTGGTGCTTCAAATGATAGTCTCCCCAACACTCAACTCTCTCTCACATAGATTTGGCTATGGTGGAAAGGTGATTTGAGTGGAAAGCAACTTGGGGAAGGCTAGAGATCAAGATTCTTGTGGTTGGATTGGAATATCTTGGTCTCAACAAATGAGTATGTGGTTCTCTCTCAGAAAATGAGTAGTGGAAGTGTAGGCACGTTCTGATGGCTCTCCTCATGAATGAAAAATGGGTGGAGGGGTATATATAGCCTCCACACAAAATCTAGCCATTACACACAGATTCCAAAACTCGGTGAGACCGAATGGTGAAACTCGGTCAGACCAATCTGGTTCAAAATGTGAACGTTAGAGTTTTTGGTGGGACCGACAACGTCAACTCGGTGGGACCGATGTGCTAGGGTTAGGGTAAAACCTCAACTCGGTTTGACCGATTACACAAACTCGGTGAGACCGATTTTGGTAATAAGCAAATAGAGAGTTGGTCAAGCAAACTCAGTGGGACCGATTACATATCTTGGTGGGACCGAAATTATTGCAACAGGCAACAAAGAGTTTGCAAGCCCATCTTGGTGAGACCGAGATCCCATCAGTGAGATTGAACTGATTAGGGTTTCTGGCAGTGGCTATGTCAAATGAACTCGGTGGCGCCGGATAGATCAAATTGGTGGGGCCGAGTTTGACTTTAGGTTTAGGACATATGTGGATATGAGAAAGTGGTTGAGGGCTTTGGAGCATATCACGAAGCACTTTGAGCAAGCAAGCCATTAAGCAACACCTCATCCCCTTTTAATAGTATTGGCTTTCCTATGGATTCAATGTGATCTTGGAACACTAAAATGAAATTGTAGAGTCTTGAGCTTTTGCGAATATTTGTCCTTAGCATCTTGAAGGGGTTCCACATCCTCTTGTTCATTCCACTCCAATGTTGAACTTATCTGAAATATACTAGATGAAAATATTAGTCCAACTAGAGATATGCTGACATTAATTACCAAAATCATCCAGGGAGCACTTGTGCTTTCAATCTCCCCATTTTTGGTAATGTTGACAACATACATCAAAGCTTTATATAAGGATATAAGGAAATAGCAAGTAAAGCTTTGGAAAGACATGTAACATTCATATGATCCTCCTATATGTATGCAATCATGTGATTATGGAATATGAGATCATGAGAATCCATAAGCATGATAGAGCAAGCAATGAGTTACATGTATCTTGGCTATATGCATCAGAGCAAATGGTGTAGATACTGGAAATATACCTTCATGTTCATGAGTCTCTCTTGCAAACAATATATACTTCAGCAAGAGATCTTCATGCATATGAGTGTGATGCATATACTTACCTTGTGGTCTTGAACTAGCTTTGGAAGAGATGAACCTGAGTAAAGAAGGTCAGATAACACAAGAACATCTACTAGACAAAGCAGGAACGAGAGACCACAAGAGTACCACGACTGGGATGACATGTAGAAAGTGAGAACTTAGTACTCTATAGTTGGTTATAGACATGTCCCCAAGGAGTAATGATATGGAATGAATTCGAAAGATTTTCTTCCCTTAGGTGTCCTTCTCCCCCTAAATCTGACATTGGGTAAAGGGAGAAGATAGGGTAATACAAAATCAAAGCAAACAAGAAAGTCAGAGCAAAATAATCATAACACATACTATCATGTCTTTCCCCTCTTGAAGACATGAGACAACTTTCCTCTTAAGAGTAAGAAGCATCAGGAGAAGCTTTAGGTGTGCATTCTCTCATGTGATAAGCTTTGATGTGCTCTCTCTCTCTCCCTTTGACATCAATTTCCAAGAAGGGATCTTCTGGATTATGAGTCAAGTAGGTTTGGTCCTTGAGTCACATTACAAAGCAACATGTAATATAGGATGCTGGTAGAGGACAAGTATCATTGAGTGGAGCTAAAACAAATATGCAGGATGCAAATGGCAAAGTGTTTTATCTCAGTGTTGAAGTTGCTAACACCAAGTTGTTATCTTCGGTGGCACCGATGTGGTTCGGTTTAGCCGATAGAAACTAACCGGTGAGGCCAAGTTCAACATAGAGAGAAAACAATTGTCACCTCAGCTCACTTAGGCAAATAAGATCTCACAAGGATTTGCAAGGAATTGGATGCAGGGAATGCAGAACATAACAGAGAAAAGAAAAGAAATCTAGATGAAGTTTTTTTAACACGGAGAAACAAAAGAGAACTTCATCTAGAATTGGTCGGCGACAAAGTCACCTATGTTAGAGTATATTGACTTAGGAGTCAAGTGAAGACACTTGATCATAGGTCATACTCATCCTTTAAGCTCAAAATGGGGTTGCCATTTTTTTTTAATTTCTCATCTTGTTGAGTTGCTTTGTGTCACGACCGGTTTTCCAATAAAAATATTTATTGAGAAACCAATCTTTTGAGTCCAGTATGAGAGAAATCCTCCTCACTGGTAGACAATTTCTTGATACAATAAGCCAGTAGCAAAAAATATATTACAGGGTCGAACTACGGTTGCTCAACCAAATTATTACAAGCACGCCAATAATTATACATAATGGCGGACATGTCACAGTGGTGTGGAGGCATACTACTGACTCGAGGATAGGGCGGTGGTGGAAAAACACAGCGGGGAGAGAAATACAAGACTCTAAGTCTATCATCTCATTGAGCGTCGAGGTGAGGCTCGATGAATTTATGTGGTAGCGGAAGCGGATATAAAACAGTGACCAAATCCAGGGTCGCACGAGACTGACTGGGACTCCTCTAAGTGTCGGACTCGCTATCAAACTCTTCATCCATGAGATCGCCTTCGTCAGCATCTGGCCAAATCAACAAGCCAGTGAGTACTTTGAAAGTACTCGCAAGACAGTTCGGACGTAGGATATAACAAATGCATGCATGGACGCGACATGAATAAATTCACCAAATGTACATTTTCAAAAATTAGCATAACAAGGTAAGCAAAAGGGAAACGGCGGTAGTCCGCCTGAAATCCCAACAGAACATAAATAATTACCGATCGGGTGTCTGAAGCGACGCCTCGAAAGGTGAACAAATAAATATAAGGAAAATGGTGCCACAGTCGGGCGTCTTAGCGACACCACATAAAGGGCTTAAAAAGAAATACCACAGTCGGACGTCGGGGCGACGTCACAGAAAGGGCTTTAAAAGAAATGCCACAGTCGGACGTCGGGACGACATCACAGAAAGGGCTTTAAAAGAAATGCCACAGTCGGACATCGGGGTGACATCACAAAAAGGGCTTTAAAAGAAATGCCACAGTCGGACGTCGGGGCGACATCACAGAAAGGGCTTTGATTCACAAGTAAATAATACTCATAATAAACATTTAATTCATGAGAATAAATGGGTTAGTCCATCCACAGGAATATTCAATTAACCGGAATTAGCACTCATGCGAATCACCGGAGTCTCTGTCATCAAAACTGACATTTGATTAGGATAAGATAATATCAATCAAGGACATGGAATAGATGATTTGGAGGAAATATATGACTCTGCAGAGTTTGTACAAAATTATTCCCACTGCCAACGGATGTCCGTAGTCACGAAGGACTAGTTCCGTTTACGGTATTTCAGAAGAAAACACAGCTAACCACTACACACCCATCCTACCTCTCGATGCTAGGAATCACCCTAGACATCGTCCAAGAAAAACTTTTGAGACGGGGAGATCACAATCTCGAATAGCATGGGATCAAATTTATATACGCGCGCTCTAAGGGGTGCCCCCCTCTCGGTCCCAACCGGAAACACCCATGCCCCCTGACCGGATGACTGGCTTTAATCCAGGGCCATGGAACCATCATCATGGCCTCTCCTTTTGGTGTGTACCAGAAAAGCGGTTTGCAACTTACTAAACCATATTCCTTGCGGAAAACATGTGGTAGTACAGGGAAGGAAATGAGAGGAACTGGACCGATATGGTTTGACACTGAAGTCACATAGTCTGGCATAAGACTGGCATGCTACGACACTGCCATCTTACCCATCCTCATGCCAACACATGGCCATTCATACTCACATCCATCCACTTATGGATCATCGAACTCACTTACCTCATTATCGCATAAAATAACATTCATCGATATGCTTCTCAACATGCCATGAAACTAACTAAATGCAAAACATGCCAAGACACTCATCATATCAAAAGTTCAAACATGCTTGCCTGGTTCAGAGTAGTCGGAGCCTAGCTCGGTGAAGTTCGCGGCTCCGTCACCTCCTTCGGTATCTACGGTATAAAGAAAATATATGCGCTATCGTAAATACCAAGGAGTGCACAGAAAGTATACCAAATATTTTTTCAAATAAATCTGATAAAAAACTAGACAAAATTTTGAAGAGAACAGAAAAAGAATCAATCAAAAATACTTTTCTGCTTAAAAGTTATAAGGGTTTTTGCCCAGGGACTAATCTGTAATGAAACAGAAGATTTCCAGGGGCTAGCTTATAAAAACAGAAAACGCTTCGGCAGAAACTACGCCAGCCCAAAGGGAAAACGTACTTTGCCCAAAGGCGCTTCCAGAAAACGTTTCAACAGCGAGAGCAGAGAGGCTGACGGTGGGGTCCCACGCGTCAGGTTTGAATTTCAAAAAGGGGGAAGCGAAGCTCGTCGGCGCCCGAGAGCCGCGGTGGTCGCCGGCGGCGATCCACGGCGTGGTAGGGGGATCGGAGGGTACCTCCGTGCTCAGGGCGCCATTCCGCGTCGGTTGGTGGTGGTGGTGGTCGCCGGCGAGTACCACGTCGACGGAGAGCTTTGCTCCGGCGGATGGCGGCTCGGGTAGTCGAGGAACTCGTCGGAGAGAGCGGAGCGAATCGAGGTGGCGGCCGAGGCGGATCGGGGCGGCCGGAGTTGGGGGGGAAGACCTCCTCGGCGTCCCCCTAGTGGCCTGGCGTGGCATTGGTGAGGAGTGGGGATGAGGCGTGCACGAGGGTGAGCTCGGGGGCCCTTTTTATAGGCAGCCCGAGGCGGTTGCCGTGAACGGGGATCTCCGGCGAGTGATTACGGCGGTGCCGGGGATGTGCAGGGGGATTAGGGGCTAGGGCTTCGTCGTTGAGGTCCACCGGTCCCATTTAGGCGCTAAACGGGCTGGGACTTGGTGCTGAGGGTGAGCTCGACGGAACGGGGATGGCGCGACACGTTGGCGGCAGGGAGCACGTTCCGTGCTTGCCGGGCCACGGCGACGGTGCCACGGGCGTGCGCTGGCACGGCAGGGACACGCGGAGAGCCAAGGGGCTTTGGGCGGCGCCGGGTGGCGTGGCGAGAGGGCTCGGGCCCTTGTTGGCCGCCACGGGAGGTGCAGCCACCGCAGAAGCTCCCAACGCCGGCGAGGCTCGCTGCTACCGACGCCAGGAAGGCTCCACGCACGCGTGTGAAGCTCCGGACAGGAGGGAGAGGCTGCGAGGAACATGCCAAGTGCACTGTCTATGCGTGAGAGGAACTGACGAACGCAAACAACACTGAAACTGAACTTTTCTGAATTTTGTACAGCAGCAGTGCATGCAAGGTGTTCGACAGAATGAAATTGGCATCTAGGGATTTTTCCTTGAGCTGAAACTTGGTGGAGTGGCTTCTCATTGCTCAAGTAGGCTGCCTGAATTTTGGTGGAATTTTTGGGGAAGTGTAGATATGAATTTCATCAAATTTGGCAAATCTGGTCCAAACTTGCAGAGACTGAATTTTGAAAATTTTGAAAACAGGAGGAGTGGATCAAGATGGTTCTGGGTTGTGGGTACAAAGGACTATCCAGGAGAGTTGGTTTGAGGTCAAAACTCAAATGCAATATGGTACTTGCTTTGAAAATCCCTCAGGCTCCAAATAATTTTCAGATTTGTTTTGAGAGGAAAAATAATTAGAATAAAATCCAAAACTTGTTTGGATTAGTTGGGACAGAGGACTTAGGTTGATCACAAGGTGTAGGGGAGGTTTTGGAGGGGTTTTACCACATGGGAACAATGCAAAGTCAAGGGTGGTTCCAAGATATGAAAATCCCCAAATTTTCATAGAGTTTCATTTTAAAAGAAAACAATTTAAACTCCCAAAAATAAATTTGAGAGAGAACCAACAGAGAAGAAGTTTCAAAAGATCAAACACCAAAGTTTGAAAAAAAAATATCCTTGCCAAAGCAAAGGAAGTTTTTAAGTGGAAGGTTTTTCTGAAAAAGAAAAATTTTAAAAAAAACCTCTCCTCAAAAACCACAAAGTTTTTTTTTGATAAAAACCAACTAAAAATTTTGGAGTGTCACAACACCTACCCCCTTAGGAAAAATCTCGTCCCCGAGATTTCAGCTGATCCTTAAATAGGTGTGGATGCTCTGTCCGAAGAAAATCCTCGCTTTCCCAAGTTGCTTCACTGTCGGTGTGATTGCTCCACTGGACTTTGAAAAACTTGATGGTCTTCTGTCGGGTCCTCCTTTCAGATTCCTCTAATATTCTTACGGGACGTTCTCGATAAGTGAGGTCTGGCTGCACATCAATGTTTTCACGGGATACTTGTTTCTCTGGGTTGCTTACGTACTTCCTTAATTGAGAGACGTGGAACACGTCGTGAATGTCGGACAAGTCTTCGGGTAAGTCTAGCTGGTAGGCTACAGTGCCTCTTCGTGCCACTATGCAGAATGGTCCAATGAATCTTGGTGCTAACTTTCCTTTAATCTTAAACCGTTGCAATCCCCTCATCGGGGACACTCTCAGGTATACGAACTCACCGGGTTCGAAGCTGACCCTACGATGTTTCTGATCATAATAACTCTTCTGTCGACTTTGAGCGGTCTTAAGTCGGTCTCTGATTAGCTTGACCTTTTCCTCGGCTTCTCTGAGCATGTCTGGTCCGAAGATGCGGCTGTCCCCGGTCTCTGACCAATTTAACGGGGTTCGACACCTTCATCCGTATAAGGCCTCAAATGGTGCCATTTGTAGGCTGGCCTGGTAGCTATTGTTATACGCGAACTCGGCGTATGGCAGGCTTTCTTCCCAACTGGTTCCATATGTGAGGACACATGCTCTCAGCATGTCTTCTAAAACCTGGTTTACGCGTTCCGTTTGTCCATCAGTCTGTGGGTGGTATGCGGTACTGAAGGCTAGTTGGGTTCCCAGAGCCTGTTGTAAATGCTCCCAAAATCTTGAGACGAACTGAGTGCCTCTGTCGGATATTATAGTCTTCGGGACACCGTGCAGACAAACTATGCGGGAGAGATAAATCCTGGCAAGCCTCTGAGTGTTGTAGGTCGTCTTCACTGGAATAAAGTGTGCCACTTTGGTCAACCTGTCAGTGATGACCCATATGGCATCATTCCCGTGTCGTGACCGAGGTAGTCCGACAATAAAATCCATCCCTATTTCATCCCATTTCCACTCAGGTATTTTGTTAGGTTGCAGTAGTCCGGCTGGTCTCTGATGTTCAGCTTTTATGCGTTGACATGAGTCGCAACATGCAATGAAGGCGGCTATGTCCCTCTTCATACCGTGCCACCAAAATCTTTCATGAATATCCTTATACATTTTGGTTCCTCCAGGGTGGATTGAATATGGAGTGGTGTGTGCTTCAGCTAAAATTTGCTGTATAAGGTCTTCTATGTTTGGCACGCATAGCCTTTCTCCGTACCATAATATTCCTTCATTGTCTATGACGAATTCCGAGGCCTTGCCCATACTCAACTTTCTTTTAATTCCTTCAATGCTGGGGTGACCGGGCTGAGCTTCTTTAATTTTCTCCACAAGGTTGGGTTGTATTTCCAAGTTTGATATGGTGCCTTCTGCTACCATTATCAAGTTGAGCTTGGCAAATTCTTGATGGAATTCAGGCCTCAAGCTGTGCAGATAGTTTCCGTCGGAGCTGGGGTTCCGACTCAGGGCATCGGCCACTACATTTGCTTTCCCTGGATGGTAATGGATACCAACATCATAATCCTTTACCAATTCCAACCAGCATCGTTGCCGTAAATTTAGTTCTGGCTGCGTGAAAATATATTTGAGACTTTTGTGATCCGTATATATTTCACATCGATTCCCAAGTAAGAAATGCCTCCATTCCTTGAGTGCGTGAATAACTGCTGCCATTTCTAAGTCATGAGTGGGATAATTTTCCTCATGCTTGCGAAGTTGCCTTGAAGCGTAGGCGACAACCTTGCTTTCTTGCATCAACACGCATCTGAGACCCTTTCTGGACGCGTCACAATATACTTCAAAATTCTTGTGTATGTCGGGTACAATTAATACCGGTGCTGTTGTTAACTTCCGCTTTAGCTCTTGGAAACTTTTCTCGCAGGCTTCTGTCCATTCAAACTTCTTATCTTTCTTGAGCAACTGTGTCATAGGTTTGGCTATGGTGGAAAATCCTTCAATAAATCTGCGGTAATATCCTGCCATTCCCAAGAAACTCCGTATGTCCGTTACGCTGGCCGGTGACTTCCAGCCAAGTACGGCCTTGACTTTCTCTTGGTCCACTGCGATACCGTCTTGAGTCAGCACGTGGCCTAGAAAGCCTACTTGTCTTAGCAAAAATTCGCACTTGCTGAACTTGGCATACAATTGGTGTTTTCTTAGCTCTCCTAGCACAATCCTGAGATGTTCTGCGTGCTCTTCTGGTGTCTTGGAGTATACCAGAATATCGTCGATGAATACCACGACGAACTTGTCCATAAACTTCATAAATACTTTGTTCATGAGGTGAACAAAATATGTTGGGGCGTTAGTTAATCCAAATGGCATCACTGTGAACTCGTACAGCCCATATCTGGAGGTGAAGGTTGTTTTGGGGATATCTTCCGTTCGTACCTTCAATTGATGGTATCCTGACCTTAAGTCAATTTTTGAGAATACCTTGGCCTGAGCAAGTTGATCAAACAAATCGTTTATCCTTGGCATCGGGTATTTGTTTTTGACTGTGACCATGTTAAGTGCTCGATAGTCAACACACAATCTCAGCGTTCCATCCTTCTTTTTGGCAAATAAAATTGGTGATCCCCAAGGTGAGGAGCTGGCTCGAATGTATCCTTTTTCCAGTAATTCCTTTATTTGCTTCTTCAACTCGATCAACTCGGATGGTGCCATTCTGTATGGTTTCTTGTATATGGGGGTGGTTCCTGGTGCTAGCTCAATGCGGAATTCTATTTCTCGGTCTGGTGGCATGCCTAGCAGCTCTTCAGGGAATACATCTGGAAATTCACACACTACTGGAACCTTGTTTAGCTCAGAAACGTCCACCTTATTTAATCTCGGTTGCCGGGGTATTTTTCCTTCCTTGGCTGATACTCTTATTGTCTTCCCTTGGTGGTGTGTGAGAATTACGGTCCTGTTGAAACAGTCGATAAAACCCTTATTGGTGGTTAGCCAATCCATCCCTAGGATGACATCCAGTCCTTTATTTTCCAATACAATAAGATTTGCGTGAAACTCCAATCCTTCGAACTCAATGACCACATTCTGACAGTAATTGTGAGTAACTTGCTAAATCCCAGGGGACTTGATGGTCATGGATTTCTCCAAAGGAAGCATCGAAAAATTATTTTGCAAAGCAAAACTTTTCGAAATGAAAGAGTGAGAGGCTCCAGAATCAAACAAAACCATTGCAGGTATTGTGTTGACAGGAAACGTACCGAGTATGATATCCGGAGCATTTTGTGCCTCCTCTTTGGTTACATGGTTCAGATGACCCTTCCTGTGGTTATTGTTGGGATTGAAATTGTTTCGCTTGGGCGCTGAATTATTGCCGCCGTTGTTCGGCTTTGGGGTTGAACTCCTTGGCTTGGGGCACTGTTTGGCATAGTGCCCTTCTTCTCCACAAGCGTAACAAGTAACGCCGGGGCGATAGGTGAATTCCTTGTCCCTTGCATGAAAATTCTTGATTGGGCGTGAGACATTGGATGAGAATTTGTGTGTCCCACCCTTTTGAAAATATGTCTTGCTTCGGTGATTGCGAGCGTGATTAGTCTGGTCCCTTTTTCGCTTGCGGATATCTTCCAGACTGCGTCTCTCATTTTCCAGAGTAATGGCTTTGTCCACCAGTGTTTTAAAATCAGGAAAAGTGTGCACGACCAGTTGGCATTTAAGCGCGGGCGCCAGACCGTCAAGGAATTTCTCCATCTTCTTGATTTCAGTCATACGCTCCTCATTGGCGTAGCGGGACAATAGGGTAAATTGACTGTTGTAATCTGACACTGTCATGTTCCTTTGTTTGAGGTCATCGAATTCTCTCTTCTTGATTTTCATAATACTCTTAGGAATATGTGCACCACGGAAACCTTCCTTGAAATCATCCCAGGTTATGTCATTTTCGTTGGGATGCATGTGCAGAAAATTCTCCCACCACGATGCGGCTGCTCCTGTGAGATAGTGTGGAGCATATAGTACTTTCTCGAGATCTGAACATTTTGCAATAATTAATTTCCTCTCCATATCTCGAAGCCAGTCCTCGGCTTCAAGAGGCTTGTCAGTGTGAGAAAATGTTTGAGGACGTGTCTTCTGTAGCTCAGATAACTTGGAATGCTGCTGATACTGTCCATGATGATTCCCCATGTTGATGACTTGGTTCATCATCTCACGATGTTGTTGCTGACTCTGCTCATAAAGGCGGCACATTTTGTGAAAGTGCCGATTCACTGCCCTGTTGGCTTGACTGTCCCTGAGTGAACTCGTTGCTGGGTTGTGTATCATAATTTTCCTCTGGTGGAGTTGGCATGGAGCGTGTCCAAGGACGAGACATTTTTCACTCTGGGGATGTATTTTTGTAAAACTCATAAGAAAAGCGGAAAGAGTCGCAAAACAAAACCATAAATGCATAAAGTTGGCAGATAGAATTAAATAACTCGGCTTACTTAAGAAAAACAAATCGACTTGCGCACGGAGAAGGACTGCTCATTACATATCTTACACGCGGGCGGTAATTATACAATACATCACTCAGGATATGCGTACATAATCCTGACATGTTATTTAGGCTAGTGCACTTCTCCAGATCCTACATGATGCGCAAACAGGCTACTTCTCACAACCTATGTACACATCTTAAGCGGTACAATACACGGTAGCTAAGCGTACTCAGGCAGAGATGTTGACGACCTCCTTTGCCCTGCCGAGGGCGAGGCGTAGCGAGGTTGGGGACTCGACTTCCTCCTCGCTAATAGGCTCCATACGTGTAGTGTTGCGCAGAGTGGACGGAGCGGTTGCCAGGGGCGGAGCAACACGTACAAGAGTGGGCGCGAAGGGTGGTGCAGTGCGCGCTGGAGTGGGTGCAATGACTTGGTTGAATTCTTCGGTAGAAGGCAGGCGACGAGTAGGCGTAAAAGATGCTGAGGACGAGACCAAAGTCAGTGGAGGTGCGATGGGTAGGAGCTCCCTCCTGTTGGCAGCACAGCCATGGACTGAGTCCATGCGGGTAGCTACGAAGTCGTCCACCAGGTTGTCGAAGGCTGCCTCCAGGGCCCGGAGATACTCAATGAGCATCTCAAAAGCCTCGTCTCGTTCTCCTCTGGGGCAGGAGTATGCGTAGTGACAGGTGTAAGGCACATGGCACGGAAGATAACGGTAACGACGAGTCTTCATCACGGGAAGGACATCCCTGAGACGAGCTATCGCCTCACGGGCTGCCATCTGCATAGCATGCCTCTCCGTAGGCATGGCTCTTCCCACGAACCGGAAGCGGCGTAACTCACCACGCCCTCCCTTGAACTGCACCGCGGCCTGGTGCATGGTCAGACTGTCGTTGACTCGGTGCTGGCAGAGTGTGAAGACTGGGCGCACGGATGGCCCCATCGCGACCTGAACGATGAAAGAAAGAAGCATGACGAACCCATCGGGCACGTTGGCGAAGGTCTGAGACTCGCAGCTGTTGTCAGCCATCTACAAAAGTAGGCAAAAATTCTGCAGGGTCAGATCATAAATTTATGCTGACTGGCAGAAAATGACTACAATTGCAAAAATATAAATTAGCTCTATCATGCTAATAACTAATTAGCGATCGCACCTAGTGGCTTCCTACAGTCAGCCTGGCTCTGGTACCAAGCTTGTCACGACCGGTTTTCCAATAAAAATATTTATTGAGAAACCAATCTTTTGAGTCCAGTATGAGAGAAATCCTCCTCACTGGTAGACAATTTCTTGATACAATAAGCCAGTAGCAAAAAATATATTACAGGGTCGAACTACGGTTGCTCAACCAAATTATTACAAGCACGCCAATAATTATACATAATGGCGGACATGTCACAGTGGTGTGGAGGCATACTACTGACTCGAGGATAGGGCGGTGGTGGAAAAACACAGCGGGGAGAGAAATACAAGACTCTAAGTCTATCATCTCATCGAGCGTCGAGGTGAGGCTCGATGAATTTATTTGGTAGCGGAAGCGGATATAAAACAGTGACCAAATCCAGGGTCGCACGAGACTGACTGGGACTCCTCTAAGTGTCGGACTCGCTATCAAACTCTTCATCCATGAGATCGCCTTCATCAGCATCTGGCCAAATCAACAAGCCAGTGAGTACTTTGAAAGTACTTGCAAGACAGTTCGGACGTAGGATATAACAAATGCATGCATGGATGCGACATGAATAAATTCACCAAATGTACATTTTCAAAAATTAGCATAACAAGGTAAGTAAAAGGGAAACGGCGGTAGTCCGCCTGAAATCCCAACAGAACATAAATAATTACCGATCGGGTGTCTGAACCGACGCCTCGAAAGGTGAACAAATAAATATAAGGAAAATGGTGCCACAGTCGGGCGTCTTAGCGACACCACATAAAGGGCTTAAAAAGAAATACCACAGTCGGACGTCGGGGCGACGTCACAGAAAGGGCTTTAAAAGAAATGCCACAGTCGGACGTCGGGACGACATCACAGAAAGGGCTTTAAAAGAAATGCCACAGTCGGACGTCGGGACGACATCACAGAAAGGGCTTTAAAAGAAATACCACAGTCGGACGTCGGGGCGACATCACAGAAAGGGCTTTAAAAGAAATGCCATAGTCGGACGTCGGGGCGACATCACAAAAAGGGCTTTAAAAGAAATGCCACAGTCGGACGTCGGGGCGACATCACAGAAAGGGCTTTGATTCACAAGTAAATAATACTCATAATAAACATTTAATTCATGAGAATATATGGGTTAGTCCATCCACAGGAATATTCAGTTAACCGGAATTAGCACTCATGCGAATCACCGGAGTCTCTGTCATCAAAACTGACATTTGATTAGGATAAGATAATATCAATCAAGGACATGGAATAGATGATTTGGAGGAAATATATGACTCTGCAGAGTTTGTACAAAATTATTCCCACAGCCAACGGATGTCCGTAGTCACGAAGGACTAGTTCCGTTTACGGTATTTCGGAAGAAAACACAGCTAACCAGTACACACCCATCCTACCTCTCAATGCTAGGAATCACCCTAGACATCGTCCAAGAAAAACTTTTGAGACGGGGAGATCACAATCTCGAATAGCATGGGATCAAATTTATATACGCGCGCTCTAAGGGGTGCCCCCCTCTCGGTCCCAACCGGAAACACCCATGCCCCCTGACCGGATGACTGGCTTTAATCCAGGGCCATGGAACCATCATCACGGCCTCTCCTTTTGGTGTGTACCAGAAAAGCGGTTTGCAACTTACTAAACCATATTCCTTGCGGAAAACATGTGGTAGTACAGGGAAGGAAATGAGAGGAACTGGACCGATACGGTTTGACACTGAAGTCACATAGTCTGGCATAAGACTGGCATGCTACGACACTGCCATCTTACCCATCCTCATGCCAACACATGGCCATTCATACTCACATCCATCCACTTATGGATCATCAAACTCACTTACCTCATTATCACATAAAATAACATTCATCGATATGCTTCTCAACATGCCATGAAACTAACTAAATGCAAAACATGCCAAGACACTCATCATATCAAAAGTTCAAACATGCTTGCCTGGTTCAGAGTAGTCGGAGCCTAGCTCGGTGAAGTTCGCGGCTCCGTCACCTCCTTCGGTATCTACGATATAAAGAAAATATATGCGCTATCGTAAATACCAAGGAGTGCACAGAAAGTATACCAAATGTTTTTCAAATAAATCTTATAAAAAACTAGAGAAAATTTTGAAAAGAACAGAAAAAGAATCAATCAAAAATACTTTTCTGCTTAAAAGTTATAAGGGTTTTTGCCCAGGGACTAATCTGTAATGAAACATAAGATTTCCAGGGGCTAGTTTATAAAAACAAAAAACGCTTCGGCAGAAACTACGCCAGCCCAAAGGGAAAACGTACTTTGCCCGAAGGCGCTTCCAGAAAACGTTTCAACAGTGAGAGCAGAGAGGCTGACGGTGGGGTCCCACACGTCAGGTTTGAATTTCAAAAAGGGGGAAGCGAAGCTCGTCGGCGCCCGAGAGCCGCGGTGGTCGCCGGCGGCGATCCACGGCGAGGTAGGGGGATCGGAGGGTACCTCCGTGCTCAGGGCGCCATTCCGTGTCGGTTGGTGGTGGTGGTGGTCGCCGGCGAGTACCACGTCGACGGCGAGCTTTGCTCCGGCGGACGGCGGCTCGGGTAGTCGAGGAACTCGTCGGAGAGAGCGGAGCGAATCGAGGTGGCGGCCGAGGCGGATCGAGGCGGCCGGAGTTGGGGGGGAAGACCTCCTCGGGGTCCCCCTAGTGGCCTGGCGTGGCATTGGTGAGGTGTGGGGATGAGGCGTGCACGAGGGCGAGCTCGGGGGCCCTTTTTATAGGCAGCCCGAGGCGGTTGCCGTGAACGGGGATCTCCGGCGAGTGATTACGGCGGTGCCGGGGATGTGCAGGGGGATTAGGGGCTAGGGCTTCGTCGTTGAGGTCCACCGGTCCCATTTAGGCACTAAACGGGCTGGGACTTGGTGCTGAGGGTGAGCTCGACGGAACGGGGATGGCGCGGCACGTCGGCGGCAGGGAGCACGTTCCGTGCTTGCCGGGCCACGGCGACGGTGCCATGGGCGTGCGCTGGCACGGCAGGGACACGCGGAGAGCCAAGGGGCTTTGGGCGGCGCCGGGTGGCGTGGCGAGAGGGCTCAGGCCCTTGTTGGCCGCCACGGGAGGTGCAGCCACCGCAGAAGCTCCCAACGCCGGCGAGGCTCGCTGCTACCGACGCCAGGAAGGCTCCACGCATGCGTGTGAAGCTCCGGACAGGAGGGAGAGGCTGCGAGGAACGTGCCAAGTGCACTGTCTACGCGTGAGAGGAACTGACGAACGCAAACGACACTGAAACTGAACTTTTCTGAATTTTGAACAGCAGCAGTGCATGCAAGGTGTTCGACAGAATGAAATTGGCATCTAGGGATTTTTCCTTGAGCTGAAACTTGGTGGAGTGGCTTCTCATTGCTCAAGTAGGCTGCCTGAATTTTGGTGGAATTTTTGGGGAAGTGTAGATATGAATTTCATCAAATTTGGCAAATCTGGTCCAAACTTGCAGAGACTGAATTTTGAAAATTTTGAAAACAGGAGGAGTGGATCAAGATGGTTCTGGGTTGTGGGTACAAAGGACTATCCAGGAGAGTTGGTTTTAGGTCAAAACTCAAATGCAATATGGTACTTGCTTTGAAAATCCCTCAGGCTCCAAATAATTTTCAGATTTGTTTTGAGAGGAAAAATAATTAGAATAAAATCCAAAACTTGTTTGGATTAGTTGGGACAGAGGACTTAGGTTGATCACAAGGTGTAGGGGAGGTTTTGGAGGGGTTTTACCACATGGGAACAATGCAAAGTCAAGGGTGGTTCCAAGATATGAAAATCCCCAAATTTTCATAGAGTTTCATTTTAAAAGAAAACAATTTAAACTCCCAAAAATAAATTTGAGGGAGAACCAACAGAGAAGAAGTTTCAAAAGATCAAACACCAAAGTTTGAAAAAAAATATCCTTGCCAAAGCAAAGGAAGTTTTTAAGTGGAAGGTTTTTCTGAAAAAGAAAAATTTAAAAAAAAAAACTCTCCTCAAAAACCACAAAGTTTTTTTTTGATAAAAACCAACTAAAAATTTTGGAGTGTCACACTTTGACCCATGTCTTGGGGTAAAGCTTCTCTAAGATGGAATGACATACCTTTGGTGGTGGTGTTGATCTTGATCATGTAGTTGAACTTGTGTAGGGTGCTCAAAGTTGATGCAGTTCATCAAGAGTTGGGAGCACCACTTGTAGTTCGAGTTCGTCTAACTACATGGGTTAGTCTTGCAAGGAAGAGCACTTGTGTATCCAAAATGACAATCATGAAATTTGACATAAAGAAATTGTCAAAGATATATGGAAAGCATTTGTGCTTCCTTGTCTTCAACCACCATTTTGTAGAGACTTGGAGATGTAGAGATTGCTTAGAATGTGATTGAGTTGCAATCTCATAGAGTTGGGCTTATCCAGGTACCTACAAGGGTTTGATGACATGCAAGAGTACAAGTGTATCCAAGACATATGATCACCATCATAAGAGAAATATCAAGGATTAGTCATAGAAAGGTTCATGCCTTGCATGCATCCAAATGGAGTTTCTACTCCAAGTTTGAGGCATCAATGATGTTCAATTCACCTCTTAAACGGCAAAACACTTTCTCATCAAGCATTTTGGTGAATATATCCGCCAATTGCTTTTCGGTACAAACATGCTTAAGTTTGATATCTCCCTTAGCAACATGATCTCGAATGAAATGATGACAAACTTCAATATGCTTAGTTTGAGAATGTTGCATGGGATTATTAGCAATCTTAACAACACTTTCTTTGTCGCAAAGCAATGGAACATGTTTCACATAAATCCCATAATCTTTAAGAGTTTTGGTCATCCAAAGTAATTGAGCACAACAAGAACCGGCGGCAATGTATTCTGCTTCGGCGGTGGATAAGGATACCGAGTTTTTTTTCTTGGAGGACCAAGATACAAGAGATCTACCAAGAAATTGACAAGTTCCCGAAGTTGACTTTCTATCAACCTTGTTACCGGCATAGTCCGAATCGGAGTAGCCAACAAGATCAAAAGAAGATCTCTTAGGATACCAAATGCCAAAGTTTGGTGTATGATGTTGGAAATATGCCCTAGAGGCAATAATAAAAGGATTATTATTATATTTCTTTGTTCATGATAGTTGTCTTTTATTCATGCTATAACTGTATTATCCGGAAATCATAATACACGTGTGAATACATAGACCTCAATATGTCCCTAGTGAGCGTCTAGTTGACTGGCTCGTTGTGATCAATAGATAGTCATGGTTTCCTGGCTATGGACATTGGATGTCGTTGATAACGGGATCACATCATTAGGAGAATGATGTGATGGACAAGACCCAATCCTAAGCATAGCACAAAGGTCGGTTAGTTCGTTTGCTAGAGCTTTTCCAATGTCAAGTGTCTCTTCCTTAGACCATGAGATCGTGTAACTCCCGGATACCGTAGGAGTGCTTTGGGTGTACCAAATGTCACAACGTAACTGGGTGACTATAAAGGTGCATTACAGGTATCTCCGAAAGTGTCTGTTGGGTTGACACGGATCAAGACTGGGATTTGTCACTCCGTGTTACGGAGAGGTATCACTGGGCCCACTCGGTAGTGCATCATCATAATGAGCTCAAGGTGGCCAAGTGTCTGGTCACGGGATCATGCATTACGGTACGAGTAAAGTGACTTGCCGGTAACGAGACTGAACAAGGTATTGGGATACCGACGATCGAGTCTCGGGCAAGTAACATACCGTCTGACAAAGGGAATAGTATACGGGGTTGCTTGAACCCTTGACATCGTGGTTCATCCGATGACAACATCGAGGAGCATGTGGGAGCCAACATGGGTATCCAGATCCCGCTATTGGTTATTGACCTGAGAGCATCTCGGTCATGTCTGCATGTCTCCCGAACCCGTAGGGTCTACACACTTAAGGTTCGGTGACGCTAGGGTTATTAAGAAGACTTGTATGTGATTACCGAATGTTGTTCGGAGTCCCGGATGAGATCCCGGACGTCATGAGGAGTTCCGGAATGATCCGGAGGTAAAGATTTATATATGGAAAGTTGTTAAACGGACTCCGGAAAGTTTCGGGGGCATACCGGTATTGTACCGGGGCCACCGGAAGGGTCCCGGGGGTCCACCGGGAGGGGCCACCCCTCCCGGGGGGGCCACGTGGGTTGTGTGGGAGAGGGAGCCAGCCCCTGGTGGGCTGGGCGCGCCTCCCCACCTAGGCCCATGCGGCTAGGGCATGGGAGGGGGAAACCCTAAAGGGGGCGCCCCCCTAGCTTGGGGGGCAAGCCTCCCCTCTTTCCCCTCTCCCTTTGGCCGCCGCCCCCCTCTAGGGTTTCCCCTAGAGGGCCGGCCCCCCTTGCCCCTTCCCCTATAAGTAGAGGGGTGAGGGGAGGGCAGCACCACCACAAGCCAAGGCGCAGCCCCTCCCCTCCCCAACACCTCTCCTCCTCCGTACGTGCTTGGTGAAGCCCTGTCGGAGTACTGCTGCACCAACAACACCACGCTATCATGCTGCCGTTGGAGCTGTCTTCCTCAACCTCTCCTTCTTCCTTGCTGGATCAAGACGGAGGAGACGTCGCCCGTACCGTACGTGTGTTGAACGCGGAGGTGCTGTCCGTTCAGCACTTGGTCATCGGTGATCCGAATCACGACGAGTACGACTCCATCATCACCATCCCCTTGAACACTTCCGCACTCGATCTACAAGTGGTATGTAGATGCAAACTCACTCCCTTGACTTGTTGCTTAGATGAGCTCATAGATGGATCTTGGTGAAACCGTAGGAAAAATTTTAATTTTCTGCAACGTTCCCCAACAGTGGCATCATGAGCCAGGTTTATGCGTAGTTCTCTATTGCACGAGTAGAACACAATTTTGTTGTGGGCGTGGATCTTTTCAACTTGCTTGCCGCTACTAGTCTTACCTTGCTTCAGCGGTATTGTGGGATGAAGTGGCCCGGACCAACCTTACACGTACGCTTACGTGAGACCGGTTCCACCGACTGACATGCACTAGTTGCATAAGGTGGCTGGCGGGTGTCTGTCTCTCCCACTTTAGTTGGAGCGGATTCGATGAAAAGGGTCCTTATGAAGGGTAAATAGAAGTTGACAAGATCACGTTGTGGTTATTCGTAGGAAAGAAAACGTTCTTGCTAGAACCCAATTGCAGCCACGTAAAAGATGCAACAACAATTAGAGGACGTCTAACTTGTTTTTGCAGCAATTGTCATGTGATGTGATATGGCCAGAAGTTGTGATGAATGATGAATGATATATTGTGATGTATGAGATCATGTTCTTGTAATAGGAATCACGACTTGCATGTCGATGAGTATGACAACCGGCAGGAGCCATAGGAGTTGTCTTTATTTTGTATGACCTGCGTGTCATTGAAGAACGCCATGTAAACTACTTTACTTTATTTGCTAAACGCGTTAGTCATAGAAGTAGAAGTAGTCGTTGGCGTGACAACTTCATGAAGACACGATGATGGAGATCATGATGATGGAGATCATGGTGTCATGCCGGTGACAAGATGATCATGGAGCCCCGAAGATGAAGATCAAAGGAGCTATATGATATTGGCCATATCATGTCACTACTTTATATAATTGCATGTGATGTTTATTATGTTTATGCATCTTGTTTACTTAGATCGACGGTAGTAAATAAGATGATCCCTTATAACAATTTCAAGAAAGTGTTCCCCCTAACTATGCACGGTTGCTAAAGTTCGTCGTTTCGAAGCACCACGTGATGATCGGATGTGATAGATCCTTACATTCACATACAACGGGTGTTAGACAGTTTTACACATGCAAAAACACTTAGGGTTAACTTGACGAGCCTAGCATGTACAGAAATGGCCTCGGAACACGGAGACCGAAAGGTCGAACACGAGTCGTATGGAAGATACGATCAACATGAGAATGTTCACCGACAATGACTAGTCCGTCTCACGTGATGATCGGACACGGCCTAGTCGACTCGGATCGTGTAACACTTAGATGACTAGAGGGATGTCTAATCTGAGTGGGAGTTCATTCAATAATTTTATTAGATGAACTTAATTATCATGAACTTAGTCTAAAACCTTTTGCATAATATGTCTTGTAGATCAAATGGCCAACGCTCATGTCAACATGAACTTCAACGCGTTCCTAGAGAAAACCAAGCTGAAAGATGATGGCAGCAACTATACGGACTGGGTCCGGAACTTGAGGATCATCCTCATAGCTGCCAGGAAACAATATGTCCTAGAAGGACCGCTAGGTGACGCTCCCGTCCCAGAGAACCAAGACATTATGAATGCTTGGCAGTCTCGTGCTGATGATTACTCCCTCGTTCAGTGCGGCATGCTTTACAGCTTAGAACCGGGGCTCCAAAAGCGTTTTGAGCATCACGGAGCATATGAGATGTTCGAGGAGCTGAAACTAGTTTTCCAAGCTCACGCCCGGGTCGAGAGATATGACATCTCCGACAACATTCTATAGTTGTAAGATGGAGGAAAATAGTTCTGTCAGTGAGCACATACTCAAGATGTCTGGGTTGCACAACCGTATGACCCAGCTGAATATTAACCTCCCTGATGAGGCAGTCATTGACAGAATCCTTCAGTCGCTCCCACCAAGCTACAAGAGCTTTCTGATGAACTACAATATGCAGGGGATGGTAAAGACCATTCCTGAAGTATTTTCTATGCTGAAGTCAGCAGAGGTTGAAATCAAGAAAGAACATCAAGTGTTGATGGTCAATGAGACCACTAAGTTCAAGAAGGGCAAGGGTAAGAAGAACTTCAAGAAGGACGGCAAGGAGGTTGCCGCGCCCGGTAAGCCAGTTACCGGGAAGAAGTCAAAGAATGGACCCAAGCCTGAGACTGAGTGCTTTTATTGCAAGGGGAAGGGTCACTGGAAGCGGAACTGCCCCAAATACTTAGCGGATAAGAAGGCCGGCAACACTAAAGGTATATTCGATATACATGTAATTGATGTGTACCTTACCAGTACTCGTAGTAACTCCTGGGTATTTGATACCGGTGCCGTTGCTCATATTTGTAACTCACAGCAGGGGCTGCGGAATAAGCGGAGACTGGCGAAGGACGAGGTGACGATGCGCGTCGGGAATGGTTCCAGAGTCGATGTGATCGCCGTCGGCACGCTACCTCTACATTTACCCACGGGATTAGTTTTGAACCTTAATAATTGTTATTTAGTGCCAAGTTTGAGCATGAACATTGTATCTCGATCTCGTTTAATACGAGATGGCTACTCATTTAAGTCTGAGAATAATGGTTGTTCGATTTATATGAGAGATATGTTTTATGGTCATGCTCCGATGGTCAATGGTTTATTCTTAATGAATCTCGAGCGTAATACTACACATATTCATAGCGTGAATACCAAAAGATGTAAAGTTGATAACGATAGTCCCACATACTTGTGGCACTGCCGCCTTGGTCACATTGGTGTCAAGCGCATGAAGAAGCTCCATGCTGATGGACTTTTAGAGTCTCTCGATTATGAATCATTTGACACATGCGAACCATGCCTCATGGGCAAGATGACCAAGACTCCGTTCTCCGGAACAATGGAGCGAGCAACCAACTTGTTGGAAATCATACATACCGATGTGTGCGGTCCAATGAGTGTTGAGGCTCACGGAGGATATTGTTATGTTCTCACTCTCACTGATGACTTGAGTAGATATGGGTATGTCTACTTAATGAAACACAAGTCTGAGACCTTTGAAAAGTTCAAGCAATTTCAGAATGAGGTAGAGAATCAACGTGACCGAAAGATAAAATTCCTACGATCAGATCGTGGAGGAGAATACTTAAGTCACGAATTTGGTACACACTTAAGGAAATGTGGAATCGTTTCACAACTCACGCCGCCTAGAACACCTCAGCGTAACGGTGTGTCCGAACGTCGTAATCGCACTCTATTAGATATGGTGCGGTCTATGATGTCTCTTACCGATTTACCACTATCATTTTGGGGATACGCTCTAGAGACAGCTACATTCACTTTAAATAGGGCACCGTCTAAATCCGTTGAGACGACACCGTATGAATTATGGTTTGGGAAGAAACCTAAGCTGTCGTTTCTAAAAGTTTGGGGATGCGATGCTTATGTCAAGAAACTTCAACCTGAAAAGCTTGAACCCAAGTCGGAAAAATGCGTCTTCATAGGATACCCTAAGGAAACCATTGGGTATACCTTCTACTTAAGATCTGAGGGCAAGATCTTTGTTTCCAAGAATGGATCCTTTCTGGAAAAGGAGTTTCTCTCGAAAGGAGTAAGTGGGAGGAAAGTAGAACTCGATGAAGTACTACCTCTTGAACCAGAAAGTAGTGCAGCCCAAGAAAATGTTCCTGTGATGCCTACACCAACTGAAGAGGAAAATAATGATGATCAAGGTACTTCGGATCAAGTTGCTACTGAACTTCGTAGGTCCACAAGGACACGTTCCGCACCAGAGTGGTACGGCAACCCTGTCCTGGAAATCATGTTGTTAGACAACGGTGAACCTTCGAACTATGAAGAAGCTATGGCGGGTCCAGATTCCAACAAATGGCTAGAAGCCATGAAATCCGAGATAGAATCCATGTATAAAAACAAAGTATGGACTTTGACTGACTTGCCCGATGATCAGCGAGCGATAGAAAACAAATGGATCTTTAAGAAGAAGACGGACGCGGATGGTAATGTTACCATCTATAAAGCTCGACTTGTCGCTAAGGGTTATCGGCAAGTTCAAGGGATTGACTACGATGAGACTTTCTCTCCCGTAGTGAAGCTTAAGTCCGTTCGAATCATGTTAGCAATTGCCGCATACTATGATTGTGAGATATGGCAGATGGACGTCAAAACGGCATTCCTTAACGGTTATCTTAAGGAAGAACTGTATATGATGCAGCCGGAAGGTTTTGTCGATCCTAAGAACGCTAACAAAGTATGCAAGCTCCAGCGATCCATTTATGGGTGATGCAAGCATCTTGGAGTTGGAACATTCGCTTTGATGAGATGATCAAAGCGTTTGGGTTTATGCAGACTTATGGAGAAGCCTGCGTTTACAAGAAAGTGAGTGGGAGATCTGTAGCATTTCTCATATTATATGTAGATGACATACTTTTGATGGGAAATGATATAGAATTCTTGGACAGCATTAAGGCCTGCTTGAATAAGTGTTTTTCAATGAAGGACCTTGGAGAAGCTGCTTATATATTAGGCATCAAGATCTATAGAAATAGATCGAGACGCCTCATAGGTCTTTCACAAAGCACATACCTTGATAAAATTTTGAAGAAGTTCAAAATGGATTAGTCCAAGAAGGGGTTCTTGCCTATATTGCAAGGTGTGAGATTGAGCTCGGCTCAATGCCCGACCACGGCAAAAGATATAGAAGAGATGAGTGTCATCCCCTATGCTTCAGCCATAGGATCTATTATGTATGCCATGTTGTGTACCAGACCTGATGTAAACCTTGCCGTAAGTTTGGTAGGAAGGTACCAAAGTAATCCCGGCAAGGAACACTGGACAGCGGTCAAGAATATCCTGAAGTACCTGAAAAGGACAAAGGACATGTTTCTCGTTTATGGAGGTGACAAAGAGCTCGTCGTAAAGGGTTACGTCGACGCTAGCTTCGACACAGATCTGGATGACTCTAAGTCACAAACCGGATACGTGTATATGTTGAATGGTGGAGCAGTAAGCTGGTGCAGCTGCAAGCAGAGCGTGGTGGCGGGATCTACATGTGAAGCGGAGTACATGGCAGCCTCGGAGGCAGCGCATGAAGCTATTTGGGTGAAGGAGTTCATCACCGACCTAGGAGTCATACCCAATGCGTCGGGGCCGATCAAACTCTTCTGTGACAACACTGGAGCTATTGCCCTTGCCAAGGAGCCCAGGTTTCACAAGAAGACCAGGCACATCAAGCGTCGTTTCAACTCCATCCGTGAAAATGTTCAAGATGGAGACATAGAAATTTGCAAAGTACATACGGATCTGAATGTCGCAGATCCGTTGACTAAACCTCTCTCACGAGCAAAACATGATCAGCACCAGAACTCTATGGGTGTTCGATTCATCACAATGTAACTAGATTATTGACTCTAGTGCAAGTGGGAGACTGTTGGAAATATGCCTTAGAGGCAATAATAAAAGGATTATTATTATATTTCTTTGTTCATGATAGTTGTCTTTTATTCATGCTATAACTGTATTATCCGGAAATCATAATACACGTGTGAATACATAGACCTCAATATGTCCCTAGTGAGCGTCTAGTTGACTGGCTCGTTGTGATCAATAGATAGTCATGGTTTCCTGGCTATGGACATTGGATGTCGTTGATAACGGGATCACATCATTAGGAGAATGATGTGATGGACAAGACCCAATCCTAAGCATAGCACAAAGGTCGGTTAGTTCGTTTGCTAGAGCTTTTCCAATGTCAAGTGTCTCTTCCTTAGACCATGAGATCGTGTAACTCCCGGATACCGTAGGAGTGCTTTGGGTGTACCAAACGTCACAACGTAACTGGGTGACTATAAAGGTGCATTACAGGTATCTCCGAAAGTGTCTGTTGGGTTGACACGGATCGAGACTGGGATTTGTCACTCCGTGTTACGGAGAGGTATCACTGGGCCCACTCGGTAGTGCATCATCATAATGAGCTCAAGGTGGCCAAGTGTCTGGTCACGGGATCATGCATTACGGTACGAGTAAAGTGACTTAACAGTAACGAGACTGAACGAGGTATTGGGATACCAACGATCGAGTCTCGGGCAAGTAACATACCGTCTGACAAAGGGAATAGTATACGGGGTTGCTTGAACCCTTGACATCGTGGTTCATCCGATGACAACATCGAGGAGCATGTGGGAGCCAACATGGGTATCCAGATCCCGCTGTTGGTTATTGACCTGAGAGCATCTCGGTCATGTCTGCATGTCTCCCGAACCCGTAGGGTCTACACACTTAAGGTTCGGTGACGCTAGTGTTATTAAGAAGACTTGTATGTGATTACCGAATGTTGTTCGAAGTCCCGGATGAGATCCCGGACGTCACGAGGAGTTCCGAAATGATCCGGAGGTAAAGATTTATATATGGAAAGTTGTTAAACGGACTCCGGAAAGTTTCGGGGGCATACCGGTATTGTACCGGGGCCACCGGAAGGGTTCCGGGGGTCCACCAGGAGGGGCCACCCCTCCCGGGGGGGCCACATGGGCTGTGTGGGAGAGGGAGCCAGCCCCTGGTGGGCTGGGCGCGCCTCCCCACCTAGGCCCATGCGGATAGGGCATGGGAGGGGGAACCCTAAAGGGGGCGCCCCCCTAGCTTGGGGGGCAAGCCTCCCCTCTTTCCCCTCTCCCTTTGGCCGCCGCCCCCCTCTAGGGTTTCCCCTAGAGGGCTGGACCCCCTTGCCCCTTCCCCTATAAATAGAGGGGTGAGGGGAGGGCAGCACCACCACAAGCCAAGGCGCAGCCCCTCCCCTCCCCAACACCTCTCCTCCTCCGTACGTGCTTGGCGAAGCCCTGTCGGAGTACTGCTGCACCAACAACACCACACCATCGTGCTGCCGTTGGAGCTGTCTTCCTCAACCTCTCCTTCTTCATTGATGGATCAAGACGGAGGAGACTTCGCCCGTACCATATGTGTGTTGAACGCGGAGGTGCTGTCCGTTCAGCACTTGGTCATCGGTGATCCGAATCACGACGAGTACGACTCCATCATCACCATCCCCTTGAACGCTTCGGCACTCGATCTACAAGTGGTATGTAGATGCAAACTCACTCCCTTGACTCGTTGCTTAGATGAACTCATAGATGGATCTTGGTGAAACCATAGGAAAAATTTTAATTTTCTGCAACGTTCCCCAACATATGAATTAAGTATCTCACTATCCTTTTCACAGCCTTAAGATGACATTCTTTGGGGGTAGCTTGATATCGTGCACACATGCATACACTTAGCATAATATCGGGACGGGAGACACATAGATATAACAAAAAACCAATCATAGAGCGGTAAACCTTTTGGTCAACCGGTTCGCCATCCTTTGTCAAGTCAAGATGTCCACTAGTAGGCATGGGGTACTCATACCTTTGCATTCTTGCATGTTGAACTTCTTGAATAAGCCCTTGGTGTAGTTTGTTTGAGAGATAAAGGTTCCCTCATTAGTTTGCTTGATTTGCAAACCAAGAAAGAACTTGAGTTCACTCATCATAGACATTTCAAACTTCTCCGGCATTAGCTTTCCTAAGTTTTCACTAAAATGAGGGTTAGTTGAACCAAATATGATATCATCAACTTAAATTTGGCACACAAATAATTCTCCATTAACCCTTTTAGTAAAGAGTGTGGAATCAATTTTACCAATCTCAAAGCCTTTTTCAATAAGAAACTTAGTCAAGCATTTGTACCATGCTCTAGGAGCTTGTTTAAGACCGTAAAGAGCTTTGTGAAGTTTGTAAACATGGTCAGGTTTCTTAGGATTAACAAAGCCAGGAGGTTGTTTAACATAAACTTCCACCTCAATTTCACCATTAAGAAAAGCAATTTTGATGTCCATTGGATATAAGGTGATGTCATGATGATTGGCATAAGCAAGTAAGATGCGAATGGACTCAAATCTAGCAACGGGGGCATATGTCTCACCGTAGTCCATACCTTCGACTTGAGTGTAGCCTTGAGCGATGAGACGGGCCTTGTTGCGTACAACTTGTCCATCTTCATCTTGCTTATTCCGGAACACCCATTTGGTTACAATGACATCGTGCTTCTCATCGGGCTTTTCAACCAACGTCCACACTTGGTTCCTCTCAAAGTTGTGTAGCTCTTCGTGCATGGCATTTATCCAATCCGGATCTTCCAATGCTTCTTCAACCTTCATAAGTTCAATACTAGAAATGAATGAGTAATGTTCACAAAAGTTATCCAAATGAGTTTTAGAGTGAGTAATTCTCCCGGTTTGGATATCATCAAAGATTTGTTCGACGGGATGATCTCTTTGAGACTCTTGCTCGAACTCATGAGAGCTTTTGTTTGGGTCGGGGTGGAACATCCTCTTCATTGTCTTGTTCTTCCTCTTGTCTTTCTTCATTGTTGTTGGCGTTGTTGTTCTCCCATGGAGGTGGAGAAGGAGGTCGGCGAGGTTCATCTTGTTGTACATCCTTGTTTTCATCATCTTGATGTGTCCCACTCGTGGATGCCTCCAAGTCAACTTGTGGTTCACCTTGTTGTGAAGTTGAGGCTTCCACTTGGACGGACGAGGTACTCTCCTTCACCTCTGTTGGGCGAATCTTGCCAATAGACAAGTCTTGGATTGCTTCCGAAGGATCTTTGTCACCTACATCAATTGGCAATTGCTCTACTTGCGAGCCGTTAGATTCATCAAACTTCACATCTACCGTCTCTTCAACCCTTCGGGTGAAATTGTTGTAGACACGGTAAGTGTGAGAGTTTGAGACATAATCGAGTAGGAAACCTTCATGAGATTTAGGAGCAAATTTGGAATGACGATGCTTATCAAGAATGTAGCACTTTGAGCCAAATACCCGAAAGTATCCAACTTGGGGTTTGTTACGATGAGAAGCTCATATGCCGTCTTGTCGGGTAGCTTGTGAAGATATAGACGATTCGTTGCATGACAAGCTGTCTCAACCGCTTTCTCCCAAAAGTGTTTTGGCGTCTTGTACTCATCAAGCATTGTTCTAGCCATTTCAATGAGCGTCTGGTTCTTCCTCTCAACAACTCCATTTTGTTGAGGTGTGAACATAGCCGAGAACTCATGTGAAATCCCTTCTTCGTCAAGAAAGTGTCCATATTCGTGTTCTTGAACTCTGTTCCGTTGTCGCTGCGAACCTTCTTGATCTTCACTTCAAATTGGTTTTGGCCTTCCTAGCGAAGTTTTTGAAGATCTTTTGGACCTGTGATTTATCATCAAGAAAGAACACCCACCTAAATCTTGAAAAATCATCAACAATGACCAATCCAAATGAGTTACCACCAAGACTCTTGTAGGCATTGGGACTGAGAAGATCCATGTGAAGTAGCTCAAGTGGTCTTTGTCGGTGTCAAAACCGGCGGATCTCGGGTAGGGGGTCCCGAACTGTGCGTCTAAGGCTAATGGTAACAGGAGGCAAGGGACACGATGTTTTACCCAGGTTCGGGCCCTCTCGGTGGAGGTAATACCTTACTTCCTGCTTGATTGATCTTGATGATATGAGTATTACAAGAGTTGATCTACCACGAGATCGTAGAGGCTAAACCCTAGAAGCTAGCCTATGATTATGATCGTTATTGTCCTACGGACTAAACCCTCCGGTTTATATAGACACCGGAGGGGGCTAGGGTTACACAGAGTCGGTTACAGAGAAGGAAATCTACATATCCGAATATCCAAGCTTGCCTTCCACGCAAAGGAGAGTCCCATCCAGACACGGGATGAAGTATTCAATCTTGTGTCTTCATAGTCCAATAGTCCGGCCAAAGTATATAGTCCGGCTGTCCAAGGACCCCTTAATCCAGGACTCCCTTAGTAGCCCCGGAACCAGGCTTCAATGACAATGAGTCTGGCACGCCAATTGTCTTCAGCATTGCAAGGTGGGTTCCTTCTCCGAATACTCCATAGAAAAATTAGAACACAAGAATCGTGTCCGGCTCTGCAAAACAAATTCCACATGCCACCGTAGAGCGTATAATTTTCCACAAATCTAAACTGCCGATAGCTGTCGGATGTTGGGTTCCGGCAGGCCCTTGACGTTCAAACTCTGGGGTGCACGGGAAGATCTTCCCCCTACCAATCCACGTCCAATTGCCTCGCAAGGATCTAAGCTAAACGATGAACAACACGAGGGACACAAGATTTATACTGGTTCGGGTCACCATTGTGGTGTAATACCCTACTCCAGTGGGTGGTGTGGTGGATTGCCTCAGGGGCTGATGATGAACAGTACAAGGGGAAGAACAGCCTCGCAAGAGGTGTTCTTGAGCTGGTGTGGTGTTCTCGTACAAAGAGATTCGGTCCTCGTTGGCTTGGTGAGATCTTGATGCCTTCCTACTGTGGTGGCTATCTCTATATATAGAGGCCCTGGTCCTCTTCCCAAATACTGAGCGGGAAGGGCGCCAACAACGGCCATTTTGAAGGGGAACATCTAGTACAAGCTATCCTGACTAAAGTTGGTCTACGACTGCCAAAGGCACTGGCGATGACGCCGTCTTAGGCTCCACGGTGACCTCCATCCTGCCGCTCTACGGGTCTTGGTATCGTTGCACCGAAATGGTAACCTTTGCCTGATGCCTCGGTACTCCGCGCCTGTGCTTGCCCCCTTTGCACCAAAGAGGAAACAAGGACACTACGCAGGCCAGCGCCTGCCTGGTCTTGGATCATCATGGCTTGCGTCACGGGCACCTCGCGAGGTACCCTTGCCTTGATCTCTTCGCCTCCTCGCGAGCCTGCCTGGTGAGGCCGCTCTTGAGGAAGCCTTGCATCGTCCGCCCAGCGAGGCTTCGCCCCTCGCGAGGGTCTTGAGTTTGCGTTGATGAAGATGGGCCGCATTGGGCCTGCACTTGAGCCACGCCGCAGGCTGCAGGCAGGCAAGTCTGGGGACCCCCGTTCCCAGAACACCGACAGTAGCCCCCGGGCCCAAGGCGCGCTCAGACTTGGCTTAGGAGAGAAGCGAAGGGGCAAGTGCGGAGCGCCGCGGGCCCCAATAGCCTATGGCCTTGGGCGCCGCGTGGCGGTTGATTGGATGTGGGCGTCTCCGCTTCCCCACGCCACCTCGGCAACTGCCCGACTTGACAAAGTCCCTGCATGCAAAGATGAGTCATGATTACCTGCGATCATGGAGGCCGACGGTTGGCCTGCCTTGATTATAAATGCGGGAGGGCGCAAGCCCCCGCTGCATATCTTCCTCCTTCTGCTTGCTTCTTCTTTCTCCCTGCTCCAGCTGCTCACCGCGTCCTATGGTGCCGCCGAAGAGGTTCTCAGCCGCGGAGAAAGGAAAGGCTCGTCGGGAAGGGCCTGACTCTCCCCCGCCCAAGCGCAGCCGAGGTCGTCCCCGCAAGCATCCTGCGACTCCTGCAGCGGCTCCTCGTGGTCGCGGCGGTGATCTCCCGTGTGGTGATGGGCGCCTGGTGGGTGAGGGGAGGCACGTTGTGGCCACACGGCCTCCCAGGCCGCGCTTCCATTCGGCGGAGGTGCTGCTAGAGTTTGTCGTGTGGTCGGTGGACCCAACCGGCAGCTGGCTCCAGCTTCCTCGCTTCTTCACAGGCGAACTCCCGGCTAGCGCTCCTGGCGGCCTCTGGCTTCAAGCGGACGGCTGCTGCAGCAAGGCCTCCTGGGTCTCACTGGAGATCTCCGTTGCTGGGAACATGGCTTTGGCCTACGGCTGGCAAATGTTTGCACGCGCACGTGGCCTGGGCCGGCGGTGCACCCTGCATTTTAAGTTTGACGGCGATGCCACGCTCTACGTGAGGGTGTTCAGAGAAGATGGCCGCCGCATTGGGTGCTGCCCTGAAGATGATGACGGCAACCGGGTGCTTAGCCTTGGCGACGGCCGAGATGAACACAAAGGTGGGCGTGTAGCCGGCGGCGTCCATAGCTCGCCAAGCTTCGGCGGCTCCCCCTCTGACAACAGCTCCTTCAGCGGCGGCCATGACCAACCACCACGCCACCACGCTCGCCTTGAGGGGGGTAGTGGGTCATCCCGTCGTCGCGTATCGGTGAAGCGTGAGGAGGGGTCTGACTGAGCTCCGGAAGGCAGTACGAGCCCCCGCCATGAGTCGTCGTCGGGCAAGCCGCGTCTATTTTTTTTCTCCTTTTCCTGTATAAAGAGAGAGAAGTGTGGAGCCCCGTCGGGGCGTGCAGGACTGTTGCATTTAACTACTATGTTATTTTCATTATTCCCGTGCGGTGTTCCGGTGTTGCGTGCTCATGCATAGGAACAACTTAGCTTGGGGGACTTGCCGCAGTCTTTGCTTCTTGAGGCTGAAGCCTCATCGTGCATCTCAAGGCCTGCAAAAATTAGCCGGGGGGATAGCTTTCGAACCCTGGTCATGAGGATAACTGGCTCAGGTCCTGCGTTCGCGTCGCGATGCCCATGGGGCATGGACTGGGAGAAGCGCTCCTGCGATGAACTTGAACAGGGAAGCCTCACAAGACTGGGTCAGAAGGCACTCACGAGGGCGCCCGCGCAGCCCCCTCACGAGGCTTGCGAAAGAGAAGACGAGTCAGGTGAGCAACAAAGACAAAGAATCACGGGCCGGGGACAGCAGCAACGCTAAAAGCAACTCCAATAAAGTTTCGAGCAAGGGTGAACAAGCCAACTGCAGAAAGCAAATGAAAAGCCGCATCCGGCACCTAATCTAGTCTTCGACATCTTCTCACCAGCGCGGAGCTAAGTGCTGCCACTGGGCGTGGGCGGGAGCCCCCGAGGCCCGAAGGCGGCTCTCCGGAGACTCCAGGGCGTGTACAACCCCAACTCATTATTATGTGAGTGTCACGGGCGGTGAGCTTCACCGGCATTGGCCTTCTTCACAAGCGCCGGGCCTTTCTCGGGGCGATGAGCTTCACAGGCATTGGCCTTCTTCACAGGCACCGGGCCTTTCTTGGCAAGACAAGCTTCATAGGAGCCAGGCCTTGTTTACAGGCACTAGGCCTTTCCTCAAGGGTAGAACTTCCGGAGGTGCTGGATGTTCCCCGCGTTTGGGATGGGCACCCCTCCTGGGTCTCCAAGCGCGCGGTGCCAGGTCTGGAAACATGAACAACCTTGAACGGGCCCTCCCACATGGGCGAGAGCTTGTGCAGCCCTTCCCTAGAGAGCACCCGCCTGAGCACGAGGTCACCTACCTCGAGGGTCCTGGGGCGGATGCTGCGGCAGTGGTACCGCCGCAATGCCTGTTGGTATCTCGCTGCCCGGAGCGCAACCTCCCGACGGTGTTCCTCCCCCAGCACGAGGTCCATCCCCCGCATGGCGTCCTGTTGTGCTTCGTCGAAAGCCACGACCCACACGGAGCGATGCCTGACCTCGTGAGGGAGGACCGCCTCAGCTCCGTAGACGAGGAAGAACGGGGTTTCACCGGTTGACTTGGTAGCGGTTGTGCGGATGGACCATAGCATGGACTGGAGCTCGTCGTACCAGCCCCTGCCGCAGGCCTCCAGCTTCTTCTTGAAGGTCCTAGTTTTGAGGCCTTTCAGGACCTCTGCGTTGGCACATTCAGCCTGGCCATTGCTCTGAGGGTGTGCCACCAAAGAGTAGCATATCTGCGTTCCAAGGTTAGCACAATATGTTTTGAAGAGATTGCTGGTGAACTGCGAACCATTGTCGGTGATGATGCAATTAGGCACCCCAAACCGGCTCATGAGGCCCTTGATGAATTTGACCGCTGAACCAGCTGAGATGATGCGGACAGCTTCCACCTCTGCCCACTTGGTGAACTTGTCGATGGCGGCTTAGAGGTAGCGGTAGCCCCCTGCCACCCAGGGAAACGGGCCCAAGATGTCCAGCCCCCAAACAGCGAACAACCATGAGAGAGGAATGGTCTACAGGCCCTGAGCCAGCTGATGAATCTTCTTGGCATGGAATTTACAGGCTTCACAAGCCTTCACCAGCTCGATTGCGTCGTTGAGTGTTGTTGGCCAATAGAACCCGCTGCGAAATGCCTTGACGACGAGGGTCCGTGAAGACGAGTGGTGTCCATAGTCTCCACCGTGAATGTCTGCCAGCAAATCTTTCCCTTGCTCCCTGGAGATGCAACGCAAGGAAACATCATTCAGCAGCTTCCGATAGAGCTCTCCGTCTTGGATGCAGTAGATCGTGGCCTGCCGCACCACCCGTTCTGCATCCTCCTCCTTTTCTGGCAGAGTCCCTTGCATCAGGTAATTTTTGAATCCCGCGGTCCAACATCCCTCCTGAGGCTCCAGCGCCAGGAGCAGGCGTGCTCCTGAGGTCGGGCCGCAGGCCGGAGCTTCCGAGGCAGGCGATTGAGGGAGCTCCTCCCGAGGCTGTGCTGTACTTGATAGTGACGGTGCTGCTGAGGGTTTGAAGAGTCGTTCCTCGAAGACACTGGGCTCCTGAGGCAGCCGCCTGGATGCCCTCCTGGCGATGTCATCAGCCTCTTGATTGGTGCCACGGGGTACATGCTGCAACTCCAGCCCCCAAAACTGCTTTTCCATCTTGTGGACTTCCGCAAGATATGCTTCCATGTGTTCGTCCTTCGGATCGTACACCTTGTTGGAGAAGTTGACGAGGAGTTGTGAATCGCCCTCGATGATGAGGCGCTTTACCCCCAAGGCGGCTACAGCTTTCAAGCCTGACATCAAGCCCTCGTATTCTGCTATGTTGTTAGAGACCTTCTCTCCATGCTGGAAACAGAGTTGCACGGCGTAATAGAGCTTGTCCTGAGTGGGAGATATGAGTACTGCGCCAGCCCCTGCGCCATGTCGTGAGAACGCTCCGTCGAAGTACATGACCCAGCCGTCCGATGCCTCACTTCCTGGGGAAAGCGACCAATCCTCGCCCGCTTCAAGCCCTGGCGCTTCTGTCCATTCCGCCATGAAATCGGCAAGTGCGGCTCCTTTGATGACCCTGGTCGCGCTGAATTCCAACTGAAACACTTGCAACTCGATGTTCCATTTGGCGACCCTTCCAGATGAGTTGGGGCTCCTGAGCACCCTTTCCAAGGGATATGCCGAGATGACCTTGATGGGGTGACCATGAAAGTAGTGTCGTAGCTTGCATGAGGCCACTAGTAACGCGAGCAAGAGCTTCTGAGGCATGGGGTATCATGCCCTTGCGTCCCGCGGCACCGTGCTAACAAAGTACACGGGATGCTCGACAAGGGTGGGGGTGCTGACGTGGCTTGTGTCTTCAGGAGGCTGAGGCGCCTCCTGAGATGATGGAGCCCCCAGCGCCTGGTCGCTTGGCGGGGCCTCTTCTGCCCTGGGTGCGTCCTCCTGCTGAGGCTGATTCCCATCTGTTGCTGTCGTGGTCTTCGCGAGGTCTTCTCTGCCTTGTGGCTGCGGTCGAGGTCGCCACCGATGCGGTCTTGACCCGGCGCTCCTCCCAAACTGCCACCAGGGCTGCGCTGGCAGAGTAGCGCATGGCTGCAAGGTAGAGTACCAAGGGCTCCTGAGGGCGCGGAGCCACCATCACCGGGGGGCTGGTCAAGTACTTCTTGAGACCTTGAAATGCTTTGTCGGCCTCTTCAGTCCATTCAAACGGGCCCTTCTTCTTCATCAGCTTGAAGAAGGGTAGGGCTCATTCTCCCAGCTTGGAGATGAAGCGTCCCAACGCGGTTACTTTCCCGGTGAGCTTCTGCATTTCTCTAAGGGTCTTCGGCAAACTCATGTCCTCAACTGCCTTGACCTTCTTTGTGTTAGCCTCGATACCCATGTGGGACACGAGGAAGCCCAAAAGCTTGCCAGAAGGGACTCCGAACACGCACTTCTCTGGGTTGAGCCGCAGGTCTACTTCGCGAAGGCTCACGAAGGTTTCTTCCAAGTCCTGTATCAGGGTCTTCGCCTCCCGAGACTTCACCACGATGTCGTCAATGTAGGCCTCGGCATTCCTCCCGAGCTGCCGGCCCAAGGCGATATGCATCAGTTGCTGAAATGTTGCACCCGCATTGCGCAATCCGAACGGCATGCAGGTATAGCAATATACTCTGCACGGGGTCAGGAAGGCCGTTTTCTCCACATCTTCTACCGCCATCTTGATTTGGTGATAGCCCGAGAAGGCATCCAGGAAGCACAACAGGTCGCACTCGACGGTAGAATCGACGATTTGGTCAATGCGAGGGAGCGGGAATGGATCTTGAGGGCAGGCCTTGTTGAGGTTAGTGAAGTCGACGCACATGCGCTCCTTTCCTCCCTTCTTTGGCACAACAACAGGGTTGGCCAGCCATCCAGGATAGCGAACTTCACGAATGACACCTGCAGCCTCCAACTTGCGGGTTTCTTGGACGATGAAGTCCTGCTTCTCGGCGGACTGTCGCCTTGCCTTCTGCTTCACGGGACGCATGTTGGGGCACGCATTCAGATGATGCTCAATCACTTCTCTTGTAACCCCCGCTGGCTGATCAGGTTCCCACGCAAACACCTCCTTGTTTGCGCGCAGAAATTTCACCAGGGCCTATTCCTGTTTAGGGTTGAGATTGGCACCTATGGTGAAAGTGGCGCCAGAGGATCCATCTTCGTCGACTGGTACTTGCTTGGCCTCCGCCTTGTCTTGGGTGAACAACTGCTTCTTCTTGGCCGGCGCAGCCCCCTTGGGCTCGAGGGTGTCGGTGCTGGCGGGCTGCGCCACTGCGTCCGCCTTGAAAGCAAGATGGAGTGCCTGCAGAGCATCTTTCGTGTCCCCAGACACGGTAAGGACGCCGCTACTCCCGGGCATCTTCATGAGGTTGTAGGCCGGGTGAGTCGCCGCCATGAACTGGGCCAAGGCAGGGTAGCCGAGGATGGCGTTGTATGGGAGGTCGGTGGGGGCGATGTCGAAGTCGACCAGCTCCATGTGGAAGTTGTCGTGGGTGTCGAAGGTCACCGGGAGGAGGATCTGCCCCAGGGAGCCTGTGGAGCTACCTCCGACGCCTAGGAAGGGCTTGCTGGGTTGGAGTCACTCCAGCGGCACATGAAGGAGGCTAAAGGCCTCCACCGAGAGCACATTGAGGCCGGCCCCGCCGTCGATGAGCGTTCACGGCGCTTGAGGACGGCACCGATCCGGCGGATGAACGGCTTGACGTGGCGGCTCGAGGGTGGCGCCTGCGAGCCGCCCAGGAGAGCCGCGATGACCGGGGGCGCCGGCGCAGCATGATGGGCGAGGAAGAGGCTGCACAACTCCTCCCAGGAGGCCACCGAAGCCGCTGGCAGGTGGAGCAACCACATGCGCGGGATGCTAGTGAGGGCCATGGGTAGCCAGTTAGCCATGACCCTGTCGTCGCCCCCGACCTTGAGGACGGCCTCCTCATATGCCAGCAGGAAAGCCAGCGGATCGGCCACGCCGTCGTAGCGCGGCGGCATGTCCGGCTTGAACTTGTTTGGCCACCGCACCTATCGCAAGGCGGGGGCCAGGGATCGGAGCCCCCTGGTCCCCGCACCAGCGTCGACAGCCGGAGCACGCGGTGCGTTGCCCGCCATGAGGGCGGAGCGTGTTGTTGATGGAGAGCGGGTCGACGGAAGGGAGAGCTCCGGCGCACCCCTACCTGGCGCGCCAAATGTCGGATGTTGGGTTCCGGCAAACCCTTGAGGTTCAAACTCTAGGGTGCGCGTGAAGATCTTCCCCCTACCAATCCACGTCCAATCGCCTCGCAAGGATCTAAGCTAAACGATGAACAACACGAGGGACACAAGATTTATACTGGTTCAGGCCACCGTTGTGGTGTAATACCCTACTCCACTGGGTGGTGTGGTGGATTGCCTCAGGGGCTGATGATGAACAGTACAAGGGGAAGAACAGCCTCGCGAGAGGTGTTCTTGAGCTGGTGTGGTGTTCTCGTAGGAAGAGATTTGGTCCTTGTTGGCTTGTTGAGAACTCGATGCCTTCCTACTGTGGTGGCTATCTCTATATATAGAGGCCCTGGTCCTCTTCCCAAATACTGAGCGGGAAGGGCGCCAACAACAGCCATTTTGAAGGGGAACATCTAGTACAAGCTATCCTGACTAAAGATGGTCTTTGACTGCCAAAGGCACTGGCGATGACGCCGTCTTGGGCTCCACGGTGACCTCCATCCTGCCGCTCTGGGGGTCTTGGCCTCGTTGCACCGAAATGGTAACCTTTGCCTGATGCCTCGGTACTCCGCGCCTGTGCTTGCCCCCTTTGCACCAAAGAGGAAACAAGGACACTGCGCAGGCCGGCGCCCGCCTGGCACCCGCCTGGTCTTTGATTGTCATGGCTTGCGTCACGGGCAACTCGTGAGGTACCCTTGCCTTGATCTCTCCGGCTCCTCGCGGGTCTGCCTGGTGAGGCCGCTCCTGAGGAAGCCTTGCGTTGTCCGCCCCGCGAGGCTTGGCCCCTCACGAGGGTCTTGAGTTTGTGGTTATGAAGATGGGCCGCACTAGGCCTGCACTTGAGCCACACCGCAGGCTGCAGGCAGGCAAGTCTGGGGACCCCCATTCCTAGAACACCGACAACAGCTTTTTACGACATCACGCCCTGGCCCGGTCTTTATTCGAACCGTTTTCATAACCAGACACTACATGCTGCGAGGCAGTTTTATTGGCATGTTTTGTCGAAGCAGAGATCGTGTCCCCCTTATCACGGGATTCTCATCAATACAGGTGTGGGTAACCCAACCGTGTTTGTTTAATAATACTCCTCGGTTTTAGGCAAGTCCCAAACGGTCACGCGGGGGATGCTTGATATTCGTTCTCTTTATAAAGGGGGGCCAAGGCATGTCCTTTTATTTCCGTGCTCGATCCTTCCCCTCCCGCACCTCGAGTCCCAACACCCAAGGCTCAAGCTAAAGCGCTTCGGTCCTTCAACCATGTCCGGATCCAATCTTCAAGGCCGGTGGATGGCCTCCTCTGTCACAGAGGAGGACATCCGGAAGCTTAGGGATGCCAGGTATCTCACTGCCGAGATTCTGCACAAGCTACCTGCTCAAGGCAGGCCGTCCCCACTCCCAAACCCAACGAGAGCGTTGTTTTTATCTCCCACTTTCTCTGAGGGCTAGGTTTTAGCGTTGATCCCTTCGTAAGAGGGCTCATATTCTACTACGGACTAGATTTCCACGATCTAGCTCCAGATTCCGTCCTTCACATCTCGTCATTTATCGTCGTGTGTGAAGCCTTCCTCCGCATCACCCCCCCCCCCCACTTCGCCCTATGGCTCAAGACCTTCAATGTGAGGCCGAGGGTGATCGACGGGCGTCACGCGGAGTGTGGAGGCGCTATAATAAGCAAAGGCGCTGATGCCCTGTGGCCAAAGGGTTCTTTCATGGAGACTTTTGATTTATGGCAGCGGGAGTGGTTTTACATCACCGCCCCTCGAGGTACAAAGCAGGTGGCTGCTCCAGCGTTCCCACCACCTCAACTGGCGTCATGGGTCAACAAGGGGCTGGACTGGGGGCCGGTTAACAACGTGCTGATATTGCAAAGCCGCATCCGAGACCTCCTCAAGAGGGATGTCAGTCTTGTCAAGATAATGCAAGTGATGCTGGTTCGTCAAGTCCTGCCCTGCCAACGTCGTCCTCTCCGTATGTGGGAGTTCAACCCGGAAGGACCGTGAACCATTCAACAATTCTTCGGCTTGTCGCTCAAAGAGATGTATGAATCATTCTTCGGATCACGAATAAAGTGTTTGGACACCACCGAGGACGCGGGTCTCAATTGCAACCGCCCGATACCCAAGTAAGTAATTCCGCTACCAAACGCACCATCCTTTATGTTTATGGTAACATCATTCTAAAAAATCGTTCTATGCCAGGACTGGCTGAGGAAGGCGGAGAGGATTAGGTGTCCAACCCATCTTCCCGAAGGCTCGCCGAATCCGTCGTTGACCAGGATGCTTGACCGCACGTTGTATCAGGTGTCGTCAGGAGAAGACGAGGAGAGGAATAGAGAAGCCACAGATGGGCCTCATTTTTTACACATCCAGATTGGAGGAGTAGGTGCCTCCACGAAGGAGGATAATCGGGGAGGGGAATCTAAAATCCCTTCTCCTCAAGGTAAGAAAAGGGCGCCTCTGAAGACTTGGAAATGAAGACTTCCAAACGAGGGAAGAAACCCTCGCCAGAGGGCCCTGCCCCGGGGGGGCGTCCTTACCGTGTAGCGCCTGCAAGTGGGCCAGCCCTCCATCGAGCCGTAAGTAAAAGAGTACTTTGGTGAACATATCCCATTCTGTCTCTGAGGATAATGACCGAAACATATTTGTTGTAGTCCGGCTCGTAGCCCTTCTCCATAGAGTTCGTCCCCGGGGGATCTTCCTCCGGAGATGATGGAGAGCGAGACGCCTCCCCCTGCCTCCCCGTCACATGGGGCGGACAACCCCGAGGTGTTGTCACGGAGGATTTCTCCTGATCCACCAAGGCCAGAAGTTGACACTTTGGCTGCCCAGAGTCTGGAATATTCGGCTCCCAAAGAGAGCCTCAGGAGGAGTCTGGGATTGTCCGGCACACAGCCGGACACACTAATGGGCCTTCTGGAGTGAGCTGCCATCTCAGAGACACATCGTGCCTTAATGGGTACGGTGGTTGAGAGGATTTCGTCCGCGAAAAGCGGTTTGAATGAAGCTTTTACGAGTCTACTGAGAGGCTTTGAGGTATGCAAAAAATGTATTTTTGATGGTTCGGCACATGCTGAGTGTGCTCTGTATAGATAGTAGCCCCTGAGACTCTGGTTGCCATCAATGTGGTGAACAGAGGATCGTAATCTCTGGTAATAAGCGCGCTGCTTTATGTGCAGGTGGTTGAGGGTCCGGCGGCCGACCGATCTGCTGATTTTGCTGAACTAAAGCGGCAGCTGGACGTGGCCGATGCCAACATTGCACTTGTGAACAAGCGGCTTGACGAGGCCCAGGGTATGTATATTCGGCTTGTCAGCAAATTTTTAAGAGGAGCATGATGCTAGTATCTATGATATGTTGTGACTGCAGATGGAGCTGCTGCCTTGAAGACCCTTTGGGCAGAGCTAGCCCGAGCTAAGGAGCAAGCCCGGATAAGTGATGCGGCCGCTCTGAAGGCGGTCGAGGAGTTAAGAGCCGAACAGGCTGCTCATCACCGGAGCAAAGAAAAGATAGCTCAGATGGCTACCGAGCTGGAAGATGCCGCCAGCCGCCGTGAGCTCCTTGAAAAGGAAAATCAAGCAAAACCGGTTGACCTGAAGAAGGCTCTGGAGGCAGCCAAGGAAACCCTCTCTGAAATGAGGGGGATGAGGGAGGATCTTCGTAAAGCCGGAGATATCATGGCTGGGAAGCCCTATCTGTTGCGTATGAAATTTGGAGATCCGAAATATGCCCCTCTGGATCAGTTGTGGAGTGTAGCAGACTCATATGCGGACCTGGCAAAGAGTGCGGCTGATGCAACCGAGATTTTCAAAGATCAGAAAGACCATAAGGCTGAGAGGTTATTCTGGCCGTCGTTCAGTGCCCCGACATGTCCACTGCCATTGAATGAAAAGATGGCCGCATGGCCCGAACTCCACAGGTTGTCCGGGCTTGCTATGAGGTCTGTCATGGATCATATTTGGCCATAAGGACCAAGGCCGGACAGCTATTTTGGATTGGTGCAACAATTCCTTGGTGTTGTGTCGCATATCGACACCGTGAAGAGGTCGGCGTGCATAGAGGGTGCGCGGATGGCTCTTTCCCGTGTTAAAACATACTGGGCTAGGATGGAACCCACCGCTATTGCAACCCGGAGTGCGGTGGACGGCCAGGACCCAGCCGAGCACTATTTTGAAGAAGTCTTAGACGGCGCCCGTTTAATAGAGGCTCTGTGCTCGAAGAGTGTCATGTTCGAATGACATGTATCACGATTGTAAAGACAATGTTGTTTTGATTATAAAGGTTGTGTTTATACTTTTGCCCGAAAGTATTATAATGCCTCATGTGCGGCCGTTTATCTATATATATATATATAACCTGAAAGTTTGCAGTCGTCGGCTTCAGCCCCCACGCATATAATGCCGGGGTGTTCGAGAAAATGCGTAGTCACACTTGATCCAACGTCTTGGTCCGTTAAGGGGGTGATAGCGCGGCGAACCAGGCAATTAGACTATATAGCTTTAACACTTTCACTTAGCCAGAGGAGTTTGACGGTGGGGCTACTATATAGCCCCTGGTACTTTCGCGTTCAGCCAGATATGGTGCGCGTATGTATGTGACCGGGAAACCGGTCCTTCGTTGATGTGGTGGAATCGTGAAGATTCCACTGGGTCATCGAGTGGTTGACCAGTCTTGCGTTGTATCATGACAGTCAGTTTTCGGCTTTCTCTATTGAGATTCTCGTCTAGATGAACCGGGGCACAATCGCAGTAGTTCTCCCGGTGCCGCCTTAGCCGATAGAACGGAACGTAAGGTAGCAAAATATGGGAGCTGAGCAAACCCAACATTTGACCAAAGACATGATTCAGAGTTGATGCATATAAGGCCAAACTCGCAACGCCGAACACTCCCTAAGGTATTCGGACTTTATAATGTGTACTGGGCTGAATAACGCCCTTGACAATAAGCCTTGAGTTTCCAGGTATGAGCAGTAGTCTTGTCGTGGTGGGCGCACGGCAGATGCCAAGGGATGGCTAAAGAGAGGAGGAGGCTTGAGGGCGCTGGTGGGCTCCAAAGGCGAGGTTGGCATGCGCGGGCGCGAGACGCCAGACATACCCAGGTTCGGGTCTCTCCGGAGAGATAACACCCCTAGTCCTGCCGAGTTTGGTTGGATGATCGATAGTACAAGGTTGCTCCTGGAGCTGTATGGAGGAGGAAGGAAGCTGGCCAAGGCTTGGGCTGCTCCTTCTCCCTGGTGTTGCCGTTGGGTGGCTAGTCCTATGCTTGCTCGTTTTTCTCTTGCATTTTCTGTTATCTTCTCTGTGTGCGTCTCCTGTAGGCGTGGGTTCCTGGGGGGTTTTATAGATCAACCCACCCAGGGTTATAATGCTAATATGCCAAGTCGGTGGGTCCATATTGTCGGTGTCCGGGATACTGGGCTGGGTCCTGCTTGTGTTTCACCGGGTTCCCCTAGGTGCGGGCCCCGCGTGCCTAGGGGGACTGTGTTGTCAGGACCCCGATCCTAAGTCACACTGATCTAGCATGTAACACATCATATCACTCTGCGGCCTCACGCACGGTATTCCCACGGGTGCCACCTTACCTGGCCCGGGACCATTTGCGCCTTTTGGCTGACGTATATGACAGTGCCGCTAGCATCCATATGACAAAGAACCCGGGCTGACATGGCTAGTCGTGAACCCAAAGTGGCACTAACTTATAGGGACAGGCATACATGACCCAACAACGAACGTGTCGATCATCAGCAAGTGAATCCAGGCTGTAGCACTGGGCTAGCAGGACTCCGGTGAACCGGGCTGTAGCGGGCTAACAGGACTCTGGTAGCTCTCGAATCGACGACGAGGATCCACGGCGGCCGGCGATGGAAACGGCGATGCTGGCAACGTTGTGGCGCGTCCGTAGTTCCATGGCTTGGTGGAGAGGATGAGGAAGACGTCCCGGAGCTCTTGGACAGGTCAGGGGAGCAAGGGGGTGGCTGTGGCCGCGGTAAACGGCGTCAGCGGCAACGACTCCGCTCGGGCGCGTGCGGGGAGAGAGCAGAGGAGGGGAGAGCGTTCGGGAGAGAGTGAGAGGGGGGCCAGGGGGCTGCATGGCGACGTCCAGAGCGTCCGGGCGTCGAGGGGGGAGAGGCAGGCAGGGTGGTGGTGTGGCGAGCTCGGCGGCGTCGCGGTGTCCCTCCTATGTGCCTGCCTGGTGAGGAAGAAGCAGCTGGCTGGCATGGGCCAGCACAGTGCTAGGCCTGCTAGGTGGGTCGGCCAGGTAAGTGGCCCAGGTAGGTGTCTTCTCTCTCTCTTTCTTTTATTTCTGTTTTTCTATTTCTGACATTTGTTTTAATTTGGTTTTTGAACCAAACTAATTTTATTGCTTCTGATAAATTTTGCAGGGACTAAAAAGGATTATTCCAAAGCCCCTCAACAAAAAAATCAGAATTATTAGAGCAATAAATTATTTATAGTATTTATTTGCTCCAATTCAAAATACAATATGTGTTAATTCAACAATCCAAAATGTCATGCAAAAATGTGCATCACCTCTGGTTGCTGTTTCCAGCATTTCCAAAAATGATGGACATTTTTGAAGGCCATTTGGGTTCACTAAAAAATATTTTAGTTGAACCTGGTGAATTCCTTTTTAATGCTAGGGTTTGAACATCCCCCATTTCAAGTTTCAAAAGAATTTAAACATGATGCATGGAAGCTAAAGCAAAGACAAGCAAGGCCTGAACTGGGGATGTGACAACTCACCCCCACTAAACAAGAATCTCGACCCGAGATTCAAGCGTAGGGTAAGACGAAGGGGAAACGCAACCTAACACAATCTTCACGATCCAGGTTGCCCTTCATAAGGATGCTGACTCTATCACCATCTTTATCTTGATGTCTTGCTCCGAGAACTCCAACCGACATGACAACGAGAGGAGAAAGAAAGCTCTAGAAGGATCGATCTTCTCAAAGGTCGAACAACTCGGGATTAACTCACGGAGTGGGAAAAATGACGAGGGTTCACTAGGTAGACAACAATTCCACGCTTAAAAGGGTGGTGAACGGTTGTCAACGTAGCGAGGAGTTGAGTTGCCATGATACCATAACGAGACATCTTGGAGGAGGTGACTCGTGGAGTCATCCCTTAAGTGGCAAAAAGAATTACCTTTGAAATAGAGATCATTGAAACTCTCTATACCAGCCTAAGGAGATTCTCAAACGATCGTTTGAAAGGGTTCGTTAGAATGGCATACCCAGTCTAGAATGGATGATGTGGATTACCTTGTTGAAAACAACACAATGAATGATTTTAGTAACTGGGGAGAAGCTCAATAGTAGAGAGTGAGTCCACTGTTTGAGAAGCTATAGCATAACCGAGGAAGCTGAGAGCAAACCTAGTTAGTGCCGATGATAACACCTAGCGCTTGCGCGTGCTCTCAAGAACTTGAGCATTTCCATATTCATCGAGGTTTTACCAACATCCGTGTCAGGGATCCTGGCAACACATCATACTACCATGATGAACAACAATGGACGATGCAGATGCAAAGGAGGATAACACCTTCTCAGATTTCACCTTAGCGAGGCCAAGGAAACAAAATCTGGATGATCGACCGAGAGACATTTAGCACTCCGCTTCTAATGTTCTCCTTGATGTGCTAGCGTAACCAAGAGATAATTATGGTTTGATATCTAGAACATCAAGTAAAAGGTCGGACTTCGGGAACACAAAAATACATAAGGAATAACTATGGAGGTAAATCCTGCGAAATCCTTATGGGGAGGTGGCCAACTTCTTGAATCAAGATACTGCAATAGTAGGTCTTCCGGCTGGGTGTATTGGCCACGACTTCCACTTTACCGGTTATCGAGAGACCAATATTATAGTTCTTGAGAAATGTTCCAACCATCATATCTGCCTGAGATTCAGATCTGGTTGGTGTCAGAATATTCCATACTCATCAAGTCTAGAAAGAAAAATGAAAGTTTGCAACACAAATCGACGAGATGATGTTGCGAGATTCTCGGGAAATGAACTACGATAGCAAGCTCCAAAACATGAGCTGGTTCTGCTACACACATGTGAACACGTTGTCCCAGACAAAACATGATCACATGGTAGTCTTACAATAAAACACTACCGAGTTCCGGTGGGGAACCATCAACGAGGATATCGAAGTCCTAACATAAGTCATGATTCTTAAGAAGGAACTTCTTCTCCTTGAACAATTCAATCAGTGGCTTGGTGTGCTAGGGATACATATAGAATGAAGGTTGCAAATCTCCAAACCACAGAATACTTTGCACCTATGCATGACTGACTTGGGATGATTCTGGAGGAAGCAAAACTAACTTTCTCAAATTCACGGCGGCAACTTTCACCAAATGCATGTGTATAAGAGGAAGTCACTCCTTTCATCAAACAAATACTTCATGAGCTATCATGAAGAAAATGCTTTCAAAAGTTTCCAACACTAACTTATTGTCCAACATTAATCATGGAGGAGACAAAATGCCGCTGATGGGCTCAACAGCAACTCATCAGAATTTCCATATCACTAGACTTCCACCATTATGTGAACAATGTGATAGTATTGGTCAGACCAAAAGATATAATGGTGTATGCTCGAAGAAACAACCACGAGTAAGACAACATTACGGATGTCGTTGGTTCTGATTTGATTTGAGGATAGCCCATACTCGAATCAAAGATTGGATAAGACAATAGATCCAGCAGTTGGTCACGGAGATCGATCGCTGAAGATACCATCTTTCTTCAACACACACAAAAGATATCCCCTGGAATGAACTAAGTCGGACAAGCTTTTATCTTCCATCTCTCCAAGTTGTTGTTTAGCTTAACCAACTAGCTCATGGGTATCCAACATGGATTCTTGGAGAAAGGGTGGTTTACAAGAATAAACCAACTTGATCACAAACTCAACATAAGGGTCAGGGGACAACCTGGTGATACTTCCGAGAAGATATTCAGAAAATCACGAACCACCGATATGTCACTAGGCTCGAGAACAATCTTGCTTTTCAGGGCAAGATGAAATGATCAAATAAGCAAGGGATTGGCACAATCCTAACCCATTGATCGAAGTGCGCACCAGAAATATGGACTAGTTAGCACGATCAATCTTAGAATGACGATTCCATAACCAACACGCTAAGAATGAGAGTATTGTCCATTAACTACCAAGCAACCGAGTTGCTAGGAGTATAAATTTCACACATCACGATTCACTTGTCGGCGTTCCGGTTATAATAACACGGGAACCAAGGAATGAATATCGATGGCGAGAAGTATCACTGTATCAAGAGTTCATCGGATGGTGTGCAATTCCCATGATAACCTTAATATAAAGATGGTGATACTCCAGGGTAGAACAGAACAAAAGCTGGATTAGTATTTGATCTGCGGAACACAACTGCTTTGACCCAATCCTAGATATGGATGAGGTACTGGAGTTTGTTTCTCCTAGTTATTCTGGAATAGAATGGCTTGACGGACCACAAGAGTAGTGGCATCGATGAACACAGATGCATAACTACTCCTGACTATCAATTGATAGACGAGGTCAGAAGACAACTAAAGAGGGACAACCCAAAGGAGCATATGTTTTTCTGAGTTGTGGATGCATGGATTAGTATGCCGAACAAATTCAGCATATTTCTTCCGGATAACCCATGCTGAAGAGGAAGGACTGGCAAAGTATCAACATAGAATCGAGAACTCATCGAGAGCATTCTTGTTGTGATCTCTTGGTTCAAGGAACTTCTGCCATAAGCGGTTCATAGTATTTGGAAGAAAGAAATACCACGGACCTCGAGGACTATCGCAAAGGTTACTAATAACCTAAAGGAACGAGCAAACACTATCAACATGAGGTAAGTAGACTGAATCTCGAGTTCAAAACCCTAGGAATAGAATACCTACTACTAAGTGGAATCACGGGATGCTTTCGAGAATGATGGTCAGAATCATCACACTGGGAACACAAAGCATGGCTGGATTACTAGATGATCCCCTAAGACATCTAGGGTCATAATAATAGCTTCAACATATATGTCGAGGCAATCGAGTACCTCAACAGACCGCAATTAGTGTGATTAACCTGGCCTAAAAAGACATTGAAACCAGAGGGAAAGGATTTTGCAAATGCATCAGACTCTTTGGAAACCTGGGATGACTCGGACAGCATAACGGTTGTAAATGCTCAAAATGATTGAGACATCCTACAAAATGGTGGCATAACCACTCAGAAGCACAATATCAAGGTTTGGAGATCAACAATTAACATACGGAAGTAGTAGGAACTGAACTGAGACTTAAATCCAACAATCTTATAAGTCTACGGATTAGTAACACGTGATCCTGATAGATAGACGAGAAAGCCTAGTTCCTTAACCCCGTAGGAAAGATAAGATGACTCGGATCAGAAGGGCATAAGGTGTAAGGAGTAAAAAGAGCCTTACATTCCATCCCACAATCAATTCCCTTATGTAACTAAAGAATTTCTAGACTCAACTTCGACCAGTTTGGCTTGGTAATCCTACAGGCAGTCAAGCTCTGATACCAAAGCTGTCAGGACCCCGATCCTAAGTCACACTGATCTAGCATGTAACACATCATATCACTTTGCGGCCTCACGCACGGTATTCCCACGGGTGCCACCTTACCTGGCCCGGGACCGTTTGCGCCTTTTGGCTCACGTATATGACAGTGCCGCTAGCATCCATATGACAAAGAACCCGGACTGACATGACTAGTCATGAACCCAAAGTGGCACTAACTTATAGGGACAGGCATACATGACCCAACAAAGAATGTGTCGGTCATCAGCAAGTGAATCCAGGCTGTAGCACTGGGCTAGCAGGACTCCGGTGAACCGGGCTGTTGCGGGCTAACAGGACTCCGGTAGCTGTCGAATCGACGACGAGGATCCACGGCGGCCGGCGATGGAAACGGCGATGCTGGCGACGTTGTGGCGCGTCCATAGTTCCATGGCTTGGTGGAGAGGATGAGGAAGACGTCCCGGAGCTCTTGGACAGGTCAGGGGAGCAAGGGGGTGGCTGTGGCCGCGGTAAACGGCGTCGGCGGCGACGACTCCGCTCGGGCGCGTGCGGGGAGAGAGCAGAGGAGGGGAGAGCGTTCAGGAGAGAGTGAGAGGGGGCCAGGGGGCTGCGTGGCGACGTCCAGAGCGTCCGGGCATTAATGGGGGAGAGGCAGGCAGGGTGGTGGCGTGGCGAGCTCGGCGGCGTCGCGGTGTCCCTCCTCTGTGCCTGCCTGGTGAGGAAGAAGCAGCTGGCTGGCATGGGCCAGCACAGTGCTGGGCCTGCCAGGTGGGCCGGCCAGGTAAGTGGCCCAGGTAGGTGTCTTCTCTCTCTCTTTCTTTTATTTCTGTTTTTCTATTTCTGGCATTTGTTTTAATTTGGTTTTTGAACCAAACTAATTTTATTGCTTCTGATAAATTTTGCAGGGACTAAAAAGGATTATTCCAAAGCCCCTCAACAAAAAAAATCAGAATTATTGGAGCAATAAATTATTTATAGTATTTATTTGCTCCAATTCAAAATACAATATGTGTTAATTCAACAATCCAAAATGTCATGCAAAAATGTGCATCACCTCTGGTTGCTGTTTCCAGCATTTCCAAAAATGATGGACATTTTTGAAGGCCATTTGGGTTCACTGAAATATATTTTAGTTGAACCTGGTGAATTCCTTTTTAATGCTAGGGTTTGAACATCCCCCATTTCAAGTTTCAAAAGAATTTAAACATGATGCATGGAAGCTAAAGCAAAGACAAGCAAGGCCTGAACTGGGGATGTGACATGTGCGCCGTCTTGTCGATCGTTAGGGCGTGGTCGAGTCGAGTCGTGTACAGTGCTCTCCGTTAGGCTACCGCTTGCTGCCGTCAGCGGTGAGGGCGGGAGGACTATTGCCACGCCAGCCTTGGTCAGCGGGTAGGTGAGGGGCACTGTTGCCATGCTCCGGCTGACCACACGCATGGGTGGAAACACTATTGTCTTGGTCATCGGTGGTTGAGGTCTCGACCCATCGTACGGCCTGGATGGGACGGGAGCTGACCCGTGGCTGGGTTGCCGTGGATGCCATGGGTGGGGATGGCTTGTTGGGGAAGCCTTGGTTGCTGTGGACGGGTTGACGTACCTTGTCGGGTCGAAGAGTTTAGCCGGGTTGTGGGCCCTGCCGGGTCGAGCGACCCGGCCAGGCGCGTGCCGGTTTGCAGGGCGATGTGCGCCCCGCTATTTTTGAAAAGGATCCGGGTTCTATTGCCTGCCCGGGGTTCATCCCCCCGACAGTAGTCCCCGAAGCTGTGAAGGTCCACCGTCTTCGGATGAGTGGGCCTTCGTAGTTTCCCCCTTGAGCAAGGCGGATTCTGCGAGCGTCGGGTCCGGCAACACCCACTGTGTGCCAGTTTTCTCGGAAACCGGATCGCGGCATCCCGGCCGTGGCGGGAACCAAGGAGTCCATCGAATCTCGAGGCGATCCCTTGGTCTTCACGCAGGCGCCACATGGCGCCCGGAAGTCGGAGGGGCCTGACAGGCCACGCGCGTGACGGGACTGGGCGACGGGCCGAGGCCCGCCGCCGCGCGCCCTTGGTCCATGCGCGCAGATTTATTGCGGCGTCTGGGGGCCGGTTGCACTTCCCCGAGCAGTTAGTGCGCATGTATGTGCGCACTTATTGCGGGGTAGTGGCACGGGTGCGTGCAAACGATCCCACTTCCCCATGTTTGAACCGAGGGTTATAAATTGAGGGGGGCAAGGGGGCGGCGGACACCATTCTCACTCGCGCCCTCCTGTCCCCCGGCTCTTGCTCTGCTCTTTGCCACCGACGCACAGCTACGCCCGCAGCCCCGAGTAGAGCTTCCTCCGTCATCCATCTTCTCTCTCCTTCTTCCGTCCATGTCGTTGTCGTCGGGCTCCTGGATGGGCTCCAACGTCACCAACAAGGACATCGCGCAGCTTCGAGCTTGGCGGCGCCTGCCGCGGGAGACGGACGTCGGCGTCCCCTGCCGCGCGGTGAGCAGAGGCCCCGCCCCGAGGGGCAGGAACGCATTGTCTTCCTTATGCATTTTCGAGCGCGGGTTTGGGCTGCCGGTGAGCACCTTCTTCCGCGCGTTCTTGGAGTTCTTCGGGCTTCAACCACACCATCTTGGCGTCGGTGCCATCTTCCAGCTCTCTGACTTCGTGACCCTGTTCGAGGGGTACCTGGGGGTCGAGCTGACGATCGACCTTTGGGCGCGCTTCTTCTCCTTGAAGCAGCAGGGCCCGTCGGCCGGGGAGTTTGCCAACTGCGGTGCCGCCATCATCTCGAAGTGGTCGGGGGCGGATTTCCCCAAGATCCCGCTCGAGGATTCTGCCAAGAAGTGGCAGAACTCCTTCTTCTATGTCCGCAACCTTGGCGCGGACCACATCAACCTCCCGCTCTTCGCCATCGCGCCGCCGCGGGCAAAGACGAACTGGGGCTACTCGCTCCGGCGCCCGTCGCAGGAGATCGTCAATCTCTGCGAGCGGGTGACGGTGATGAGGACGCAGGAGGGGCTCACCGGCACCGACCTCCTTGCCGCGTTCATCACCCACCGAGTCCTTCCGCTTCAGAGGCGCTCTTGCCTCATCGGCGAGATGATCGGCCTGCAGGACCCCAACCGAATGGGGTCGACGTGGTTGTCTGTGAGGCAGGTCACGTGCGGCGTGAACGACATCTCCAAGGCCAACCTTGGGGAGGACTGGCAATTCGGCAAGGCGCCGTACAGCCAGTCGAACCCGGCACCGCGGGTGAGCGTCTGGTCTTCTTACTTTGTTGCCGCGCATCTCCTCATCCGTCCTGACGCGACGCGGGAGATACTCTTGAATGTAATTCGGCACCCTTACGCCCGGGCTCCGTCGTAGGTGGCGCCGGTGGCACCAGAGGAGCCCGCGGCCCAAGGCGGCGAGGAGGTGGCCGAGTCCGACGCCGGCGCTGGGCGTCACGCGGGTGAGTCCTGAATTCTTCTTTCTTTATTTGTCTTGAACTGTTGATCATGTCATGGTGCGGGCGGCGCTAACACCGATTGTTGGTGTAGCAGCGTTGGGCGGGGGAGGCGGCGATGCGGGCGAAGCCGGGTCCTCGCAACGGGCGCCGCCGAGCCGCCCACATGGAAAAGACAGCATCGCGCCGCGACCCCGTGCCTCTGACCGCACGGCGGACCCGGCCAAGCCTGGGAGGCCGGCCAAGAAGAAACGCGGTGGCGGGCACGGGAGGCCAACCCCGGTCCCGGTCTTGACGGGTAAGCTTCACTTCTTGTTTGCGCCTGGATTTTTTGAGCCGGTCTTGTCTCTTTTTTGCTTATTCTGCTTTCTGCTTCAGGTCGCCCATCGCGCAGGCGAGGGCGGCGGCGGAGGTCGCGGCCACCGAAGGGGCCGCATTCCGCAGGAGCCGGTCCGACCTCGTCGGCCTGGCCGGGGAGGAGGAACGAGGCGACTCGGACCTCAGCCTGGACCCGAACGATGCTGAGGCCTTAGCCTGGCGGGACAGGAACCGGGCTGAGGCGGAGCTGGAGGCGGCGTTGGTCCAGGCTTGGACCGACACGACGGCGGTGTCGGAGTAATGGGCCACGGGTAGGCAAACCCGAACCCGAGAACCTTTCAAAACATCGGGGCAGACTGCGCCCCTCAAGACCCCACGATGAAGAGCCGCCTCCTGGGAGTCGGCAACAACTCTCCGTCATGGCCGAGTTCTAGGGACGACTTCGAATTAAGCCGACTCTTGGCTAAAGGCATCGAGTTAAGCCGACTCTTGGTTGACGACTTCGAGATGAGCCGACTCTCGGCTGGCGACTCCAAGATAAGACGACTATGGGAGTTGGCCCGTGACTCCAACCTTCTCCTGCCTTTGTCACGACGGACAGGGGCGGGGTACGGTCATTGCGTGGCCGTCTCTACCCTGCCTACGAGGGGCTGGCATGGCTACAGTGCGCCGTATTGCTGGAGATCTCCATTGTGGCGCGGCACTGTTGTCATGCCTGCTGTCGGTGTCAAAACCGGCGGATCTCGGGTAGGGGGTCCCGAACTGTGCGTCTAGGCGGATGGTAACAGGAGACAAGGGACACGATGTTTTACCCAGGTTCGGGCCCTCTTGATGGAGGTAAAACCCTACGCCCTGCTTGATTAATATTGATGATGTGTGTTACAAGAGTAGATCTACCACGAGATCAAGGAGGCTAAACCCTAGAAGCTAGCCTATGGTATGATTGTTGTTCGTCCTACGGACTAAAGCCATCCGGTTTATATAGACACCGGAGAGGGCTAGGGTTACACAGAGTCGGTTACAATGGTAGGAGATCTACATATCCGTGTCGCCAAGCTTGCCTTCCACGCCAAGGAAAGTCCCATCCGGACATGGGACGCAGTCTTCAATCTTGTATCTTCATAGTCTTGGGGTCCGGCCGGTGATGATAGTTTGGCTATCCGGACACCCCATAGTCCAGGACTCCCTCAGTAGCCCCTGAACCAGGCTTCAATGATGACGAGTCCGGCGCGCTTATTGTCTTCGGCATTGCAAGGCGGGTTCCTCCTCCGAATAATTTATAGAAGATTGTGAACACCAGGATAGCAAAATAAATTCCACATACCACCATAGAGAGAATAACATTTACACAAGTTCAATCTGCTGACGTATTTCTTGGTGTGACGTCACACCACTACCAAGCCTTTACTCGAATCGTTTTTATTGTACCGCCTCAGCGCGTTTAGCGAAGCGGTTTCCTTGGCACGTCTTGTCGAAGCAGAGATCGTGTTCCCCTTATTCCGAGATTCCCATCAATACGGACATGGGTAACCCAACCGCGCCCGTTGCCACGCCCCCTCCATCGAAGGCGGGTTCCAAACAGTCACGGGGATGGCTCTTGGTATTCTTCCTCTTTATAATGAGACCAGGGCCTGTTCTTTTTCTTCAATCCTCAATCGAATCCGCCCCTCGCTCCTGAGTTCCAACATCCAGGGCTCCAGATTCGGGTATCTTCGACCTTTGACAATGTCCGGCTCTGACCTACGAGGTCGGTGGATGCCCTCTTCCGTTATGGAAGAAGACGTGCTAAAGCTGAGAGACGCCAGGTACTTGACCTACGAGATTTCGCATAGGTTGCGTGCCCGAGGGCAAGTTATTCCTACTCCCGAGCCTGGCGAGAGCGTCGTATTCGTGTCTCACCTCCGTCGGGGCTTAGGCTTCCCGATGGATCCCTTCGTGAGGGGGCTCATGTTTTACTATGGGCTGGAATTCCATGACTTGGCTCCGGAGTCCATCCTCCACATCTCATCATTCATTGTCGTCTGCGAAGCCTTCCTCCGCACTACCCCTCACTTCGGCTTGTGGCTCAAAACATTCAACGTGGAGCCGAAGATGATTGAGGGGCGTCAGGCAGAGTGCGGCGGGGCGGTTATAAGCAAGAGGGCCGATGCTCCATGGCCCGAGGGCTCCTTTCAGGAGGAACTCGGCTCGTGGCAACAGGAGTGGTTCTATATCACCGCTCCAAGGGGCAGCAGGCAGAAGCCGCCGCCCGTCTTCCGCTCGTGCCCTCCACAACGGCTGACCTCATGGGTCAACAAGGGGCTTAACTGGGGGCTGTCCAAAGACGTACCCCTGTTGCAGGACCGGATTTGAGGCCTCCAAGAAAGGGAGATTAATCTGGTCATAGTGGCACAGGTTATTCTGATCCGGCGCCTTCTGCCCTGCAAATGTCACCCCCTCCACCTATGGGAATTTAATCCGGAGGGGCCATGAGCTCTCCAACACTTCATGGGTTTGACACCCGCGGAGATGTACAAACTGTTCTTCGGATCGCAAGAGATGCGTCCAGACTTGACCGAGGACGCCGGCCTAAGCTGCAATCGCCCGGATACTCAAGTAAGTAGCCCTGTGTCCGGACATATTGTCCATTTATTTATCATGAGTTTGCCTTTTAACCAGCTATCCCTTGGACAGGAGTGGATAGCGCAAGCAAAACTGATACGGTGTCCGGCCCCCCTCCCTGAGACCATGTCGGATCCCGTGTTAGTCAAAATGTTGGAGTTTGCGCCTTCGGAGGAGAGCGAAGGGGGACACAGGGAAACTACCACCTCTGACAAGGAGGCTTTCAGTAAGGGGGGAATCGAGAGTCCCTCCTTCCAGGGGGAGAAGAGGACTGCTTCCGAAGACCCGGAGGCCAAGGCCTCAAAGCGGGGAAAGAAATCTCCACTGAAAGGTCCTGTGCCGGGAAGAGCCCCGGCCGCACAGTCTCCCCATAGGAATCAGCCCTCCGGCGAGCCGTAAGTAAAAAAGGGGGAATTTTGTAATAGGGAATGCCCCTATATTATTTCCAAAGGTAACCAAAGTTTTCACCTTGTAGTTCGGATCTCAACCCATCTCAGCAGAGCTCAACTTCGGGGGACCTTCGTCCGGAGATGATGGAGAGCGAGACGCCTCCATCTGCCGCCCCGTCGGGTGGGGCGGACAACCCTGAGGTGTCGTCACGGAGGGTCTCCTCGAGTCCGGCGGGGCCGGAGAGTCCGGCACCCATTGGAGTACGGCCGGTGGAGCTGCAGGATTTGCTCAAGAGGGCGTCTATCTCGGAAGATCACCGCACATTAATGAGTATGGTAATTGAGAGGATCTCATCTGCCGAAAGCGGGTTGTATGAGGCCGTCGGAAATTTGCTGATGGGGTTTGAGGTATGCAAAAAATGACATACCTTTTGACAGTTTTGCACATGGAGTGTGCCCTGTATAGATAGTAGCCCCTGAGACTTGGTATGCTGTCGAAAGCGACAGCGTGCCAAGGATCATAATCTCAGTAATAGAATGTCGCCTTTCCTATGCAGGTGGCGAAACATTCGGTGGCCAGCCGGACTGATGGAGTTGCCGAGCTGAAGAGGCAACTCGATGTTGCAGATGCGGATATCGCGCTAGTCAATAAACGACTTGATGATTCACAAGGTAGGTGGTTGCTCCGCGGTCGCCTAGTAAGGGAGCTGACGCCCATTCCTTAAAATTTGTATGCTTGATGCAGATCATGCCGCTGCTCTGGAAGACCTTCGAGCAGAGCTTGCTCGAGCCAAGGAGCAAGCCAGGAAAAGTGATGCGGCTGCCTCGAAGGCAGCGGAAGAGCTAAAAGCCGAAAAGGCTGCTCACTGCCGAAGCGGGGAAGAGATGGCCGGAATGGCCTTGAAATTAAAAGATGCTACCGACCGTTGTGAGGTTCTTGAAGGAGAACGCCGAGTGGAGCAAGAGGGCCTGAAGAAGGCCGCCGCCGAAGTCAAGGATGCCCGGAGTGAGATGCGGGCTATGAAGGAGGAACTGCGTCAAGCCGAAGACATTGCGTCAGTGACACGGGTTAGACAGGGGGGTTAGTTTAGCTTAATTAAAGATTAGGGGGCACTGGGGCCCACATGTCAGCGTCAGGGATTAGGTTAGTTGGTGATTAGGCTAATCACCTGATGGCGGGGTCCACCTATCAGGCCGGTGAGGTCAAAGCGGTCAAACCCGCCGGCGTTTAGCCGCCGGCGAGGCCGAATGCGGCGGAGGGGCTCGGGACCGCGTCTCCGGCAACTAAAAGGGCCGCGGAGACCATCTGCGAGGAGCCCAGGCTCGCGCGCATCCAATGGGACAGGCGGGAGACCGTGGGGGTACTGGAGCTCGCCAGAGCGGAGCTCGGGGCGGCGGCCGGAGTTCGGCCGGGTGCGTGCAGGTGCTGCAGGGCACGGGGGAGTGAGCGGAGAGGCTCTACGGCCTCCTGGCGTCACCAGGAGCACGGTGACGCACTAGGTTGCGGGCTGCGGTGGCCAGGGCGACAGCGGCGACATGGACGGCGGCGAGGAGCTACGGCCACGGCGAGGAAAGGGGCTACAGCGTGCAGGCGGCTAAACAGAGAGAGGGGAACGGGGCAGGAGCTAACTGCGGTTCCGGTGGCGTCTTCAGCGGGCTCGGGGGAGGCCGAACGGCGGCGTGGCGGCGAGGACGATCTCCGGTGGCCGGAGATGAAGATAGCGGCGATGGCGACTCTCCAGGGCCTCCCGAGGCGCGTGGCTTGACGGAGAGGTAGCCGGCGATGTGGCGGAGCTTCTGGGCGCAGCGGCAGGGCGAGGGGTGGCCGGTGGCCACGGCGGCGAGCAGCGGTGCTCTTCGGTGCACTCAGTGAAGAGAGGGAGAGGGAGCCAGAGGAGGGGGAATGAGAGAGAGGGAGAGAGGCGCGGGGCGTCGTGGCGACGTCCAGGGAGACCAGAGCGATGAGGAGGGAAGCAGGAGGTGGCGGCGACGTGGCCACGGCCGGCTGTGGCGCGGGCACGCAGCTGCTTGGGCGAGGGGGAGGAAGATGACAGAGGAGGAGGCCAAGTGGGCTGGGCTGGCCAACTGGGCCGGCCAGGCCGCACAGGAACGGGCTGCACAGGGAGGTAAGCGCCAGGTAAGTCTTTTCTCCCTTTTATTTTGCTATTTTCTGACATTTGTTTTGATTTAATAAAAATACTAAATCATTTTATTTACTTATGCCAATTTTTGTAGGAACTAGTGGTATTATTCCAGAGCTCCTCAACAAATGGCATGATTTTTGGACATATATTATATATATAAAAAATATATATCCAATGCAAATATTTATGCATTAATTCCAAATGCCCAAAGTAAATACTTGTGGGCTCTTAAAAATATTGGTTTGATTTTTATCTCTGTCCAATATTTCCAAAGAGCAACATGAGCATTTTCTTGGACCCTTTTGGAGCAATTTTTATTTGGGTCATTTCCAGAAATGATTCTGAGGGTTTCACAAATCCTCAATTCAGAATTAAATGAAATTTAAACATGATGCACACATGACTAGCTAGTCTAGGTCATACCAGACTAGGGATGTGACATTTCTCTACTGAGGTGCTCGCCCGGCCGAACCGGGGCACAATCGCAGTAGTTCTCCTGGTGCCGCGTTAGCCGATGGAGCGGAACGTAAGGCAGCAAAACACAGGAGCCGGGCAAACCCAACATTTGACCAAAGACATGATTCGGAGCTGATGCATATAAGGCCTAACTCGAGACGCCGAACACTCCCTGAGGTGTTCGGTCTTTATGATACCGGGCAGAACAATGCCCTAAGCCCCTAGTGTCCAGGTACAAGCGGGAACCTCTGACGCGACCGATGCCAAAACGCCAGCCTCCTCCTTGGTTATGGTAGAAAACCGGGGGATGTGTATCAACAAGAGACAGTAAGAAAGGTTTACGCAGGGTCTTAATCTGAAAAGAATCCTTGCAACGGGTCCCTGCTGCACGTCTGCGCCTGTGTCTCCGTTGTGCTGTATCCTGGACGGGTGTAGCACGTGCTTCATTTGTAAAAGAGAAGGACTTAGTTTGGAAGAAATATCGTGCGAAAGTTGTATGTAAAATAAAGTATAAGCGGGAAGATGAATAAAATTGAGCTTTATTGGCTCTCATCGTTTATACGCGCAGCCCCTTGTAAAGGGGTATGCGGCTGGGAAGCCCCTTGTTTATTTACGCCGGACTCGCCTAACCGTGTCGGAGGTCTGAATGACCTGTTTTTAGGGGCTTTGACCTGCAAGGTCAGATTAGTGTGTGGCTGTCAAGGCAGTCTCACGTTCTCCGTGGTCGAGGAACACTCGGAGTTACTCTTTAATGAGATTATGCCGCGTGGACCGGGCATTTTAAGCGTAAGAGACGTGTAATGTGGTATTGCATTAAAGCGGGCGAAAGCTTCGCGTCCCAGTAGTGCTTAAGGGCTACTGTTAAATGGGGCGATATGGAGAGTGAGCTTTTCGCGGCCGAGGTTGTCGGATGAACCGAACACAACCTCTAGTGGTACAGAGCATGTACAATTTGCTTGAAGGCCTGGCGCCACTCCTTTGAAAGAAGTGCTGCTATGGCGAATTTTGGTAGGGTCTATCCCCATTCTGCGGATGGTGTCCTGGTATGGCAGGTGCCGCACTGAGTTTTCGTGTTATCACATGAAGTGAGTTCACTGTTTTGACTTCTAGTGGGAAAGTCTTCTATTTTCCGGCGTGCTGCTTGTGGGGTTCATCGTCTTCGCTTTGTGCGTCGAGCCCCTTGCGTTCGGCGTTAAGTCGGCTAGACTGCTTGAAGACCAACAATCTCTATGGGTATGGTTTGTAGGCTTCCCGGAGGTACTATGTATTTGACATAGCCTATCCAGGATTTTGTTTAGGTTGGATAGCTCATCACTGTTGTCCTTGAGGGGCAGTGTTTTGTTATTCGGCCAAGAGCTTTTGAATCCGGCGTTGACCGCCGTGCTATTTGGGCCATCTTCCTTATTCCGGCGCTGATCTTTTCTGCGTCATGATTTCCCATTTCCATCCCTGACTTCGGATGTACTCGGGCCGCTGGTGCCGCATCTAGCCAGCCAGCTGTCCTCCCCTGCGCAAAAGCGGGTCATGAGGCTTGTTAGTGCGGCCATTGTTCTTGGTTTTTCCTGGCCAAGATGTCTGGCGAGCCATTCGTGTCGGACGTTGTGCTTAAAGGCTGCTAAGGCTTCGGCGTTCGGACAGTCGACTATTTGGTTCTTTTTGGTGAGGAACCTGTTCCAGAATTTGCGTGCTGACTCTCCGGGCTGTTGAGTTATGTGACTTAAATCGTCTGCATCCGGAGGGCGGACATAAGTCCCTGAAAATTTGCTCGAAACGCATCCTCGAGCTCTTCCCAACTTCCAATGGTATTTTCTGGGAGGCTTTTGAGCCAATGCCGAGCTGGCCCTTTGAGCTTGAGGGGTAGGTATTTTATGCCATGGAGATCGTTTCCTCTGGCCATATGTATATGTAGGATATAATCCTCAATCCAGACTCCGGGGTCTGTTGTTCTGTCATATGCCTCTATGTTTACGGGTTTGAATCCCACTGGAAATTCATGATCCAGTACCTCGTCGGTGAAACATAGTGGGTGTGCGGCGCCCCTGTATTTGGGTGTGCCGTTGTCTTCAAACGCTCGGCGGGTTGTGTTGCTTCCTAGAGCCTTCTTTTTTGGCCCATAGATGGACCTGACCGGGTCATCCTTTTTCCGAGGATCTTTATGCTGATCGTGTGCCGGCTTGTGTGTGGAGCCCCTTGCTGCTCTTAGCCTGTCATCTGGTCATCTATCCGGCCAGGTGGCCTCTTTCTTTTTTGACTGCGGGGGCTCTAAGGCCTCCTCGTCAAATTCGGGCAACAGCTTGCGCTTTGGGTAGCTCTTTGCCTGGTTACTAGCACCATATTTATCTGCGGTATTGAGTACTTTGCTCCATCTTATTCTGAGTGCGTCCTCCGCTGTTTTGAGCTTCTACTTTTGCTCCTTCAAACTTCTTGTAGTGGCGACGAGCCTTTTATGAAGGTTCTTATGCTCTGGCGATGTGTTCGGCGTGAGATCGTCTAGGCTCTTGTTTTCGCCGGGGATGGGTTGCTTGTCCAGTTCGTCATATTCGGATGTTTGCTTAGTGGCATGTTCGCCGTCCACTGCTTCGCCCTGCTCTAAGGCCGGGTCCGTATGGGTGCCATTTTTATCGAGGCGGGACTTCGGGCGGCGCTTGCGTCGCTGTTTTGGTTGTTTATTGGGGGAGTTGTCCTTCGCCCTGTCCCATTGTTCCTCATTATCGCTTCCTTTTGGTGTATCCACCATGTATACGTCGTGAGTTGGGGTGGCTTTCCAGTGCCCGGTAGGCGCTGGTTCTTGGTCGTCTCCGGCATCGTCGTCCATACCGTCGATGTCTTCGGAGTCGTAGTCTAGCATGTCGGTTAGATCGTCGATAGTGGCTACTAAGTGGGTGGTGGGTGGGCTTTGAATTTCTTCGTCGTCCGCATCCCAACCGTCCTGGCCGCAGCCCAGCCAGGGCTCTCCTGATAACGAGAGATACTTTAGCGAACTCAAGATGTGCCGAAAGGTGAGTGTTGAAAGGTGTCCGCAGCGGTGAACTCCATGACCGGCGCCCAATCGGATTCGATTGGAGGGGGCGCGGGAGGTTCGGAGTCCGGCAAGGAGTCTGGCACCTCGGAGTCACGAGCTTTATGAGGGACAAGGTCAGTGTACGGCTCTATCGCCGTAGAGGTTGCAGCCCCCGAGGCAGTGTCTAGCCATCTGTCAGGACCCCGACTCAATGTCACATCGATCTAGCCTGTAACACCTCATATCACTTTGCGGCCTCACGCACGGTATTCCCATGGGTGTCGCCTTACCTTTGCACGGGATCGTTTGCGCCTTTTGGCTCACGTATATGATGATGTCGCTAGCATCCATATGATAAGGAGCCCGGGCTGACATGACTAGTCGTAAACCCAAAGTGGCACAGACTTACAGGGACAGGCATCCATGACCCAGCATCGCACGTGTCGGTCATCAGCAAGTGGGTCCGGGCTGTAGCACTGGGCTAGCAGGACTCCGGTAAACCGGGCTGTAGCGGGCTAACAGGGCTCCGGTACTCAATGCGTGACATTTCCCCGAAGGGACAGACACAGGAACGAAGAAGGACACATGCCGGCCAGCCTAAGTGTTCCGGAGCAGTAGCAAGCTACCATGGCTCAATGGAAACACTAGGAGACATTTCCCGGTAAGAGAGGCTACTAAAGATAAACAACTAGATAGTCAGATCCCACACATACCAAGCATTTCAATCATACACACAATATGCTCGATATGTGCAAATACAACAAGGCATCACAACATGACTCTACGACACAAGTACTTTATTTAAAGGCTCAGAGAGCCATACATAACATACATACAAGTATGGGTCACACGACCCACATTCAAGTCATACAGTCATACAAACCAGCAGCGGAAGTAACTTGTCTGAGTACAGACAACTAGTAAAATAAAAGAGGCTTGGAAAGCCTAGCTATACTACGTGGACCTTCACAAGCTCAGGATTACCACCTGGGCCTCAGTCTACTCATCGATGTCAACGTCTACGAAGAACCCATCAGAAGGGGTTGCAGCATCTTCTGTAAAATGTAAATTATAGCAACATGAGTACAAAGGTACCCAGCAAGACTTACGTCAGATCCTACATACATGCACATTATCAAGAAGGGTTGGTGGAGTTATTGCAACAAGCCAGCTTTGACTCTTGGCTAAGCTATCCTACGAGACTCCAACTTGAAATGGTTTTGCGCACACGAGTCCACTACTCACCACTTCAATACACCACCGAGGATCCACCTCCGTCATCCTACGGAAGAGCCATCCTCGGCACTCACGCTTATCTTGAGATTTTTAGTAGTATCCATTCACTTGTCTATGAACTGTATAAGCAACCAAGTAGTCCTTTACCGCGGACGCGGCTATTCGAATAGATCATGTTAACCCTGCAGGGGTGTACTTCTTCATACATGTTTCCACCACTTAGCGTCTGCACACGACATGTGCTCGGCAGACTTCAAGCGAAAGCCGACGTGGGTGTAGACCACGACCTACCTAAACACCTAAGTCTCTAGTCCAGGTTTATCGCCTATCCAGGTTCCATCCGCAGGGAGTCCGGCCGAGGTTTCCCATACGGCCCCGAACAATGTGTACAGGGTTCCCGAGATACCTAACGGGTATTTGGTACACCGTGCCACGTACCTACCGCATCACAGCCCACCCCTACGATCAGCGCTATCCACGGCCTCTAGTAAGCTACAAACACCAGAAACTACTTGCAACTCCTGGACAGAGGACTAGGGTGAATAAGAAGTCGACCGGGGTCATATTTCAGGGCCTAATGCATGGTAGTAGCTGAATCTTAAATCATGCATACAGATCTCAGTTCTTAAGGTCGGCTTCAATGAAACAACCCACCATGTACTCCTACATGGCCTCTCATCGATACCTTTACCAAATCGTGTTCACCACATCACTCTCATTACCGACATGATCATTTCACTCTAGCCCATCACCCAGATGAACCAGACCTGACACGACTCTAAGCATAGCAGGCATAGCAAGGTAGGAACAACACATACATATGGCCCAATCAATTCCTACACATGCTAGTAGGTTTCATCTAATTACTGTGGCAATGACAGGTCATGCAGAGGAAATGGGCTCAACTACCGTAGCACACAGCAGTTTGAAACGCGTTGTCTTAATGCAGTAAAAGAGAGCAAGAGCGAGAACATGGGATTGTATCGATATGATCAAATGGTTGGTTGCTTGCCTGATGGATCGATGCACAGATACGGTTCTTCGCTAGGGTAATCACGGTACTCCTCGGAGGCAGAACCTGCCGCAAAGAACACCGATACACAACCATCACCAAACAATGTGCGACAATATGATGCATGCATGAAACATGGCAATATGAGTGTGTTGGGCTAATGCAACTAAAACCAGATGGGTTTGAATCAATTTGAACCAAAGATTCAAATTTCAAACTCATAAATGGCCCTTTAAAGTGTTTTATCTTGTTCTGCACTAAACATCAAGTTAGTTTGTTTAAACATGCATGAAACTAGTACAGATGGATAGATTGGATTTTTCTGATCATTTTTCATATATAATTTGTTTGATTTGGAGCTACGGTTGAATTTATATGAATTTTTGAAGTTTCCAACAATTTCTAGAATTTATAAATCATTTTAGATTTATTTTAATTCCAGAAAAGGATTACTGCGTCAGCATGAGGTCATGCTGACCTCAGCAAGTCAACAGACCGGCCCAGGTCAAACTGACCAGTGGGTCCAGGGTGTTAGTGTATAATTAACTAATTTAATTTAGTTTAAACTAATCTGGATAATTAGCAGAAGGGGGCCCCACCTGTCATTGACTCAACAGAGTCAACTAGGGCCCACCCGTGGTCAAAGTCAAAATGGCTGCACCGGTGTTTAGCCGCCGGCGAGCCCGACGCGGCGGCGGAAGTGGTTTTGGCCGTTCCGGCCACCAAATGGGGCGCGGAAGGCATCTACGTGGAGCTGGGGACGAACCGCAGCTCTTGGTGGAGCGAGTTGAGGTCGGGGTGGCCGGAGTTGGCGCCGGCGACGACCTAGGTGGTCACCGGAGTTCGGGTGAAGGCGAACTCGGGGCTAGGGTGTGCGTTGAGGTGCGGGGAGTGCACCGTTGGACTCAACGCAACGTGGTGAGTGCGTTGGACACCGTGAGTTGGCCGGAGGATGGCTGGGAGCACGTCGGCGACGAGATCCACGGCGGTGCGTGCGGGTGATCTTCGTGCGGTGGCTACACGGCTCGGGGCGAGAGAGGAAGGGTAGGAGGGGTAGCTAGGCTCATAGAGCACCCGTAGAGGCCACCGGCGGGGTCGGGGACGAGCTGATGCGGCGACGGCGTTGAAGGGGATCTCTGGCGACGGCGAACTCGGGCGAGGTCGGTGCGGTGGACTCGGGCCACACAAGCACACGGGGCTCGGCTTGCTCGAAGGAGAGGAGGGTGGCGGAGCTCGTGGACACGGTGGCGCAGCGTGGGGTTGACGGAGAGCGCGTCTACGGCGTAGGCACG